>NW_023269744.1:0-134900 GCF_004353265.1 Vitis riparia | reverse complement strand
GGTCCTTCTACTTAGACAGTCAGAGCATATGATAGTACAAAGAGGGAGGTTATGGGTACCTTGGTGATTGATTTACAGATTGGTCCAGCCATATCTCTACTTTGTTCCAGGTTTTGAGGATTCCTACATCCTTTAACCTGTTACTTGGCCGACCTTTGATACATAGAGTCGGAGCTATCCCTTCTTCCTTTCATCAGAAGGTGAAGTTCATTCATGATGGGCAGGTTATCAGTACAGTCTACCAAAGATATGTTAGCCTCTTCCGAGCTAGTACTTCAGATTAGCCACAATGAGGATGACCTATTTTGACTGGATTACTTTCGATGAGATACAGACTCTCGAGTTTGAGGGTTTTCGTAGAGACTTTGTGGCTATGTCATTTGATCAGCACAGTAGCATAGTGGTTCTTAATATGATGAGAAGTATGAATTTTCTACCTGGCATGGGGTTAGGACGACGTCAGCAGGGACCGCAAGTTTATAGCTGCCATTGACCATGATATGACATTTGGACTTGGGTTCATTCCTACCGAGGCGATTACCGTTACATGGCGCGACTACGTAAGGAGAGGGCGAGGGCTCGTTTATCCCACACACCATTTGATTATCCTATTTGACCATATAGGATAAGTTTGGCCGACTACTTTGTCAAAGGATCAGAGATTCAACCCGTATAGAGGAGATTCACAGTGTGGTTCATACAGATAGAGAGATTGAGTTTCAGCATCTATTTCACCAGTTACAGTTGAGTGATGGGGCTCATGGCGCTTCTGTTTCTATGGCTACTCCTACGTCTCCAAATCGAGCTAGCATGTTGTCTCTATGCTTTCCGGAGGAGATCACTGATGATGGAGCGATTGTTGATCCTACTGAGATGATTGATGGAGTTGTGCCTCATGATGAGTACCAAGATGAGATGGACAGGATGACCGTGAGCCGGATTACTGGCATTGTTCAGCTTCAGCCCGTTTCACCATTTGATATGTTCGGGGTGTCTACCATTGAGGTTCTTGAGGGAACCCAGATTATTCCTGTTCCAGAGTTTTTAGAGGATGATAGTAGCTTGTTTGAGGGCACTGTTAGCCCAGTTGAGGGAGCGTCGACCTTGTGGACCAACCTCTTTCTTTTGATGTTTTATCGGGATTTGTCTCCCGCTCTGACGATGTTTCTATTGCTTCATTTATGGATTTAAGTATTTTTTAGTATTCGCCTGCCTCTTGTGATAGTACCTCTATATCTGCACCCCACTCACCCACTTCACAGATATTTGATATAGATGATGAGGTTGCATGGCCCGATCTAGATAGGGACTCTTCTGATCATGACTCCGATCCCATGGATGAGAGAGTTTCACTACTATAGGGATGTTGAGACTATTGATTTTAGCACAGAGGATTAGCCTAGAGAGCTGAAGATTGGTTCATCCCTATCTACAGATGAGAAAGATAGACTTACTCATTTACTCAAGGTCATACTTGGATGTTTTTGCATGGTCTTATGAGGACATGCCTGGTCTTGATCCTCATAGTTCAACACCACTTACCTATCCTACCACATGCCAGACCGGTTAAGAAGAAATTGAGACGATTACATCCACGTTGGAGTCTGCAGGTGAAAGATGAGATTCAGAAAAAACTCAGTGTTGGATTCATATCAGTGGTTGAGTATCCAGAGTGGTTGGCTAATATCGTCCCAGTACCCAAAAAGGATGGCAAAGTTAGAGTTTGTGTGGACTTCAGAGATCTTAATAAAGCCAGCCTAAAGACGACTTTCCTCTCCCACATATTGATTTGTTAGTTAATAGCACTGCAGGCCATTCGATATTGTCTTTCATGGATGGGTTTTCAGGGTATAATCAAATTTTGATGGCTCCAAAGGACATGGAGAAGACAACCTTTATTACTGAGTGGGGTACCTACTGTTACAAGGTTATGCCATTTGGGTTGAAGAACGCAGGAGCCACTTATCAAAGGGCCGCTACTACTTTGTTTCATGACATGATGCATAGGGACGTTGAAGTTTATGTGGATGATATGATTGTGAAATCCCAAGGCAGAGCAGATCACCTAGAGGCTCTAGAGAGATTCTTTAAGAGGATTCGGAAGTTTAGATTGAGGTTGAATCCCAAGAAGTGCACCTTTGGAGTGACTTCTAGGAAGTTATTGGGACATATGGTCAGTGAACGGGGCATAGAGGTCGACCTAGATAAAATTAAATCCATACTTGACATGCCTGCTAATTACTACCCAAAAAGTGCTATTTTACACCTTTAATTCATTATGTGTTAAGCACTTTTGTGTAGTAGTTCTCCATCTTTATTCCAATTGGCATGTTAAGGACCTAGCAAAGACTTCTAATCATATTTGTGGCTAGTTTTAGTGTTTTGACAGCTTTTTGGATCATTAAGGCAAGCCAAGTAAAGGAGAGAAGCAAAGAGGAAAAGCAAGCAAAGTGAAGAAAACAGAGGACAGCAGCTGCAGTCTTCTTTTGCACTTTTGGAGCACTTCCCAAAGTCCATTTTCTACATGCTATATACCATTTTAAATCTCAGGAAGTCAATAATCCAACGCTTCAAACCGTGTATGATTTGGAGCTGAAATGAGGAAGATATGGCCTTCGAAGACAACTGCTCCAGGCTTGTGCGAAATTCGCACAACACCTTCCAAATTCGCACAGCCCATGCGTGGTGCGAATTTTCCTCTGTTTTTGCCGACTCCACTTTAGATATTTTCTTATGTATTTTTTGATGTAAATTCCTTTCTTAACCTTGTAACAAGCCAATCACAAGCTTGGCTTTTGTAAAGACTATAAGAGGGGTGGAAATCATCTCTCGCCATATATGTTATGTTTTACACTTAGTGAAAAAGAGAGCTATCTCGTTTCCTTTTCTCTCTACTATTTTCTTTTTCTTGGAAGCCAAACAACCTCTGAGGATGTTTTCCCAGAGGATGAGAGGCTAAAATTTTGGTTTCTTGGAATGAAGGAAGCTAGGTGAAAAGTCCAGATGCAAAGGTGGAAAACGCTCGTGCCTTAAAATACAGGTATTGGAGTTCATAAATGGCTTTTAAATCTAAAGTTTTGCTTTTAAATCCCTTAGAATCACTTTGAATGGCCAATACATGGTAAGCTTCAGGTCTCTATGGATTCTTATTGCTAGATCCATATCAGTCCATTAGTTATCATGTACGAGCCATTGGAAAGTGGTTCAAGGTGAAGACCCATAGTGTCTAAAGCCATTAATGGACCTTGACTACCATTTCTATTGACTTTTTATGGATTAAATCTTCATTGTTAAACCTATACCGGTTCGGGAAATAACTATAGGTTAAATCCCCAATGCGAGGAGAAAAATCCAGAATTTTCCACTTTGCATTCTGAACTTGATCCTAGCAACCATTAGCTCTGGGAGACTTTTTTCTTCCATTTTAATTAGTTTATGTTAATTTAGTTTCAAACACTTTCAAAACAAATTTTAATTTCTTTTAAACTTTAAGTTTTTGATAAAGGAAATCATTAAATTCAATTTCTAATCTTGAGTATATCACTAGTAGAATGAAAACCCATCCCAGAGTTCGACCCTAGAGCCACTATACTATAGTAGCTTTGCTACGCTAGTATGAGGTCATAGGTTTTATAAATGTTTTTTATTAAATGACCCGACTGGATTTACACGGAATCACCTGCACCAAAGACTGAGAAAGAGATTAAAGGTTTTCTGGGTAGATACAGTACATCAGTCGTTTCATAGCCAAATTGACAGACATAGGTGAACCCATCTTCGTCTTTTAAGGAAGAACCAGCCAACAGTTGGATGATGATTGTCAGCTTGCATTTGAGAAGATCAAGGGGATCTGCTTTCTCCTCTTATTTTAGTGCCTCTTATGCAAGACGTCCACTTTTTCTATATTTGTCAATTTCAGACATGGCCCTGGATTTATGTTAGCTCAAATTGATGACTCAGGGAAGGAACGGGCTATTTACTATCTGAGTAAGAGGATGTTGGAGTATGAAGTGAAATATGTTATGATGAGCACCTGTGCTTAGCACTAGTTTGGGCTACCAGGAGATTAAGGCATTCATGACAGAGTACTCAGTGGCATTTGATATCCCGCCTAAATCCATGAGATACTATTTGATAGACCTGCATTGACTAGTAGACTGATGAGATGGCTCGTACTTTTGACAGAGTTTGATATCCAGTATGTTTCTGAAAGTCTATTAAGGAAGTATTGTCGCCGATCACCTAGCCTCACTACCGACATCTAAGGATAGACCAATTGATGATGATTTTCCAGATGAGGAGTTTGTTGCTATGACCAGCTTATCAGGATGGTGCATGTACTTTGATGGTGCAGCCAATTAGTTAGGTATGGGATAGGTGTTCTGTTGGTATCCCCTCAAGGTGATCATATTCCGAGGTACGTTTGTTTGGCATTCTCTGATCGACATCCTGCCATAAATAACATAGTTGAGTATGAGGCTTGTATCCTTTGTTTAGAGACTGCATTGGAGCTTGACATTAGACAGATGGAGGTATTTGGTGACTCCAATCTGGTACTTAGACAGATTCAGGGGGATTGGAAGACTAGGGATGTGAAGCTTAGGTCGTATCACGCCTATTTGGAGTTGCTGGTTGCGAGATTTGATGACTTGAGATATGTTCATCTACCTAGAGCGCAAAATCGGTTTGCCGATGCCTTAGCTACTTTAGCTTCTTCTGTGGACATTCTGATTGATGTATTATACGTCCATTGCTGATTGAGTTGAGGTCTGGACCTGCCTACTGTTGTTTGATTGGAGAAATAGAGGTCTAGATGATCTACCTTGGTATCATGACATTTATCAGTTTCTTAGATCTGACACATACTCTGAGGTAGCCACTGCAAGGATCAGAGAGCATTAAGGAATTTGGCTACTAGATTTGTGATTTGTGGAGATACCTTATACAGACGATCAGTTGATGGTATGCTTCTATTATGTTTAGATCGAGCCTCTACAGATCGAGTGATGAGAGAGGTTCATGCAGGAGTTTGTGGTCCGCATATGGGAGGACACATGTTGGCCCGTAAGATTATGAGGATAGGTTATTTCTAGTTGACTATGGAGACAGATTGTTGTCAGTTTGTTCAGAAATGCCCAGAGTGTCAGATTCATAGTGATCTCATTCATGCACCGCCATCAGAGTTACACGCTTTGACCTTGCCATGGCCATTTTTAGTATGGGGTATTGATATTATGGGAACGTTTCACCAAAATCTTCCAGTGGTCATGAGTTCATCCTAGTTGCCATAGATTATTTCACCAAGTGGGTGGAAGCCGCATCATATGCGAGGTTGACATCTGCTAGGGTTGCTAGTTTCATCAGGTCACACATCATTTGTCGTTATGGGGTTCCCCATGAGTTGATTTCAGATAGAGGGGTGCACTTCGAGCTAAGGTAGATACTTTGTTGCAGAAGTATGGCATCCGACATCATAGATCTTCAGCATATAGGCCACAGACCAACAGGGCAGTAGAGGCTGCAAATAAGAATATTAAGAGGATTTTGAGGAAGATGGTTGAAACTTCTCGAGATTGGTCAGAGAAACTCCCTTTTGCATTGTGGGCATACCGTACCTCTTTTCGCACCTCTACAGAGCTACACCTTACTCTCTACTGTATAGTGTGGGGTTGTTTTGCCGGTTGAGACAGAGATGGGTTCTCTAAGAGTAGCCCTTGAGCAGCAAATTTTGAGACAAAGTGGGCTCAAGCTCTGTTTGACCAGCTTAACCTTTTAGATGAGAAGAGATTGAGAGCAACCAATCATATTCAGGCCTATCAGAGGAAGATGGCTCGTGCCTTTAGGAAACGAGTTAAGCCATAGACCATTACAAAAAAAGATTTAGTTTTGAGGATTCTCAGAGGTTTGATTGGAGACCCTAGAGGAAAGTTCAGACCTAGTTAGAGTGGCCTTATGGCATTCGAGAGTTGACTCTAGAAGGGCTGCATGGTATTGACTTAGATGGAAACCGATTTTCAGAGCCTACCAATGTGGATCAGCTGAAGAAGTATTATGTTTGAGATTATGGTCGCAAGATGGGTGGCCATCATTTTGGCCCGCCTTACACCTTATCACCTTTATTAATATATTAAACCGTTGCTAACCCATTGAGCCTCACGTGGTATGTTATAGCCTTATTTCTTTCTTATAGCCTTGATTACCATTTCTACACCCGGGTTGGGACCCTTTGGTGTATATGCATGCTTTGCTATGAAAGTTTCATGAGCTTTAGACTTACAAGCTATCTTCTCATTCTTGTTACCATCCCTATCACCCTGTTTGTTCTATTCTACTGTCATCACATTTTCATTGTCTCTCTTGCGTTCATCATTTTTTGCTTCATCTTATCTCTTCTATTTCTTGGGTGATGATTCTTCACATCTTGGTGCAAAAGAGGGCAGTCATATCACTCCATCCATCCCATCATTTGGCATTGATTTGGAGATTTTAGTCTGAAGGTTGTCTCATGGGTTGGGGTTCATGTATTCATCAGTGGTTTGAGAGAGTTTGTTCATTCTTGTATCTTTCCCATTGGAGTTCGATTTATTGATGATCAGAGCATGCGCATCCAAAAAAAAATCAACAAAAAAAAAGCAAAAAAAAAAAAAAAAAAAAAAATCAACAAAAAATAAAACAAAAAAAAAATAAAACAAAAAAAAAAAAAGCGCAATGATATGTTTGTATATGGCATCTTGCTCCATTTGGCACTTATGTCAACTTTTGAGGTTTGTTTATTGGGTATATTTGTCATCGTGGGTTCTTGTGAGATTTTATATGAGTTTTTCACTCCTTAAGCCATTCTTGTTATGCATTTGGAGTGTTGAGGGTTAATGTGAGAGTTCTATGGTATCCTATGCTTCTCGGATCATGGTTGATATGTATTAGGTATGAGAGATGAGTAATCTTTTTACTAGGGTCTCCGGATCATTGTCTTACTCATCATTCCATCATTGGTGATATGACTTTCCTTTATTGTACTAACATGGGTTGATCATCATCTATTCTACTTTCTCATTGCCTTCTTTTGTATCCCATTACCTCTTTCCAGATATTCATTCCACTTTTTATCAATGCCTTACATATTGATACAAGTTTTGATTCGATACCTTTTTCACATCATTCACATGTTTCATTGATGGTTTGACCACTCATCCTTTCTCTCATTTCGCCATTGACATTTCCTTTGGTTACCTTTAGGTCCATGGCTCATGAGATTTTTCTATGCTTACATCTTATACACGAGGGTATGGGTTGATCATTGGGTATTTGAGCCTAGTTTCCCTTCATTTCTTTCACCCTATCACCCTGGCCTACGTTACGTCCCCATGTCTTAAGACCACCCTGAAGCCATGAGATCAGACGTTATCTTTGATAGTCTTCACTTGGACAGGCTTTTGTAGACTGGTTGAAGTATAGTCGTTATCATGTTCTCTTTTATGGAAGATACTTTTGGAAGCATTTGGTCTCTCTCTTGCTTGACATATTGATGTTTGATGGATTTTTGAGTTTGGAGGCAGTTCATCGATGATATTGGATTCATCCTTTTGTCGACATTAGATATCCATACTGAGGCATATTCCCTTTCATTCGGTTGAGATGAGCCCCTAGTGAAGCACTTTCTTTGAGCTTGGGAATTTTCATCGATCAAAGACCCCTAGTGGAGTATGTTGAGATGATATCAGTTCTAGTAGAGCATTGTTGAGCTCATTGACAATTTTCATGATTCTAGGTTCCATCTATAGAGTATTTTTGAGATAGACTAGTGGACTATTACTGAGTTGAAGACAGTTTTCAGTGTAGTATAATAGATCTTGTACACTGGGGTATATTCTCCCATTTGGAGGTCACCAGATTCCCATCAGATTTAGTTAGGGATTCATCAGAGACGTGTTTCTACTCTTGAGATTATCATCTTCCTCATCATTTTGGTTATTCATTTGAGATCAGATTTAAAGAGTCTTCCTTGAGGTATCGGCTGATACTTCATTCTGATTTCTTAGCAGATTATTATTGAGTTAGAGACAGTTGATTGATGATGTTGGATTCATCCTTTTGATTGTGCGTCAGATATCCACACTAGGGCATAATTCCCCTCTTCTCTGAGGTTTTCTAGTTGTTGTGGATGATATGATTATTCCTATCCATGGTCATAGAGATGTTTGATTGATTTTGACTGATTCTCTATCATACATCAGTTATCCATATTGGGGCATATTCCCCTCTCCATGATGGGATTATGTTCAGGCAGCGGTATGTAGATGGATGATCATTGTTGGTTGTTTATCTCACGACTTCGACATCAGATATCATACTGGGGCATATTCCCCTCTCCTTTGCAAGATTTGTTTGGGCAATGGTATGAGGATGGATGATTAGTGTCGGTTGTTTACCTCATGATTTTGATATCGGATCTTATACTAGGGCATATTTCCCATTTTCTTTGAGTATCCTTGAGATCGAGACAGTGGCCAGCTCGATTTAGATTGAGATTAGTTTGGAGCTTTCGGCGATTGATTATATCAGGACCTCCCTACATGGATTTGTCGAGATAAAGATGGATCACATCGGCTTTCACCAGATGAGCATGGTGGGTCATTTAGCCAGATGATCATGGGATAGATTGTTTTTCATCATTGTCACCTTACAGATTGGATTACCCAGATGAGCAGTATTTTGTGCACTTTGAGATTTACCTTTTGAGATCCGTCGACAGGGCAACTTTTTAGACTCAGAGAGTTCTTTCGGCTTAGACTTTTCAGAGGTTTGTCATGATGCATCAGTTTCTGACCTATTGATTTCAGCGGATGATTGATTTATTGGTTGTTTTAGTAATGTGAGCACCCTGGATACTGGGGCATATTTCCCTTCTTGAGCTTAGTAGTCTGACTCTTGTCACTTTGAGTATACGACTTTGAGCCCATTTACTTCCTATCCACTTCGAGTTGGCCTTCTTTATCTGTTCCTTCTAGACCCTGAGTCTTATAGCCCTGAGCTATCCACTCCTTCTAGACCCTGAGTCTTATAGCCTTGAGCTATCATTTCCTTCTACACCCTGAGTCTTATAGCCTTGAGTTATCCATTCCTTCTAGACCCTGAGTCTTTTAGCCCTAAGCTATCCATTCCTTCTAGGCCTTGAGTCTCATAGCCTGAGCCATCCTTCTCCTCTTAGGCCCTAAGCCTCGTAGCCTTGAGCTATCATTTTCCTCTCAGGCCCTAAGCCTCGTAGCCCTGAGCTATCATTTTCTTCTTAGGCCCTGAGCCTCGTAGCCCTGAACTATCATTTCTTATTTAAGACCTAGAGTCTTTCCAGCCCTGAGCCGAGCCTTCATCATTTGGTCGCCCATGAGTGGTATGACCAGGAGTTTGCGTATCGCACTCTCTTTCTAGTCAATCTGTCATAGAGCCCGGAGCTCATAGTCCTGAGCTATTCATTGTGACCCTGAGTTACTCATTACACCATGACCCAGAGTCGTTCATAGCATCCCGAGCCCTGAGCTTATGACCCAGAGTCGTTTGCATCCTTCACATCCTTGAGATGTTTCGTTTTCATCATTCTAGCCACTTGTGAGTGGCCTCGACCCGACACCATGAGCAGGAAAACATCATGATCGACTATTCATTAGAGCCTTGAGTTCTCGACTAGAGTCGATTTTCATTTATGACCCAGAGTCGTTTCTTTTCCATTTAGAGCCCAGAGCTCACAACCTAGAGTCATTCACACCATCTTAACCCAAAGTCATTCTTAGCATTTATAGCCCTGAGCTCATGACCCAGAGTCGTTCATCCTATTTTCGACCCAGAGTCGTTCATCCTATTTCCGACCCAAAGTCGTTTGTCCTATTTTTGACCCAGAGTCGTTCATCTTGTCCATGACCTAGAGTTATTCATCTCATCCATGACTTTGAGTCATCATTTTCATCTTTTTTCCATCTTTGTGCTACTCATCACATACCTTTCTCTCTTTGCTGCCATTCCCTCACATAGAGTTGTTCTATCCTTGTCGTTGCAGCCCCATGTTCCGACTCTACTCTCGCCATGTGCTAAGACAAAATCTCTGGTCCTTCTTTAGTTCTTCGGTATAGTTCACTTCGTTCCACTCATTATTCGTTTTTTCTACTCACATTCTCTACACTCATGATCTATACCGAAGAGGGGCATATTTGCATACCCTCAATTTCGTCCCTTTAGCACATGTTTTAAAGTCCATTACCAATACTTTACAGTAATCTCTTGGTAGCCCATAGCTACTCACGCTACTTACCTTTCTTGAGCCACCTCGGAGACTCTGGTTGAGGGATTGCCTAACCCCTTATTGTGACCCTTGGCAGTTTTGATTTAGACTTAAGCTTTTCATTCCTTCTTAGGATAGCTCTTAGGTGCACTTTTAGGTCCACTTAGGCATCACCCTTGGCTAATTTAGACATTTTAGGCCCATTTAGACTCACCTAGATTCACCTTAGACCTGCTTAAACACTTCATTGGGGCTCAACATTTTTTATATAATCTCTTGATCATTATTGCATGCATTTGATGATTATATTTTCTTTGTTTATTCATTTATTTATTTGTTTATTTATTCATCCATTTATTTATTCATTTTTTAATTTCTATTACATCTTGTTTTTCTTTTTTATTTTTCTTTCTTTCATTTATTTACCTACTTAATAGAGAATTGTTAGAATTGTTTAGATATTAAATATGCATACAACCCCCTTATTGAATGATGGAATTGTACAATCTGATATCTCATTTTCTCTTTCATTTTCTTTTAATCGTATTTCACTTTATTACCAATTTCATGAATTTCATTAGTTGCTTATCTTTTCCTTTGATTTTTTAACCTTATCTTATTTTGTTTTGCACGAGGAGCACCATCTTGGGGAGTACAAGAGGATCTACATTACCGGTTTGATCAACATATGCTTGAGACTAAAAGCCTTTAGGATGGCAAAAGATGGTCATCACAGCCCTATGCTTCTTCTACCCATCTCTCATAATTGAAGCCTCTATACAAAACTTCATCATATCCTGAACAGTAGCAGCCACAGCAGCTGCAGCCACACAGCAGCAGCAGCCACAGTTAATGCTGCAACAGCAGCCACAGCAGCATAGACTGCATCATCCAGTTCACCTTCGTTTGGTCATTTATCAAGGTTGCAGCCCCAACTATTTAATCCCCATCTTTCCCCAGCTCCACCCATCATGAACAAATATGAAGCAATGCTTGGGATAGGTGATCTGAGGGATCAAAGACCCAAGTCAATGCAAAAAGGTGGACCGAATGATCGGGTTTCTCAACAGGGCTTGGATACTAGCAATCGAAAGAGTGATATTGGGTGGCCACAGTTCAAATCCAAGTATATGACAACTGATGAAATCGAAAGTATCCTTAGAATGCAATGTTGCCGTGCAGATGGATGAGTAGAAAGGAAAATAGCATGAAAATAGAAAGGAAGTGGCCACTTTGTGCACCACACGCATATAGTGGGCTATAAGGGGGATTCTTTTTTGTTTTTTTTAGAAAGAAAAGTCAACTTGTATCACTTACCAAACGAGATGTGGCTGCATCCTTGAGGGAATCTCCCAATGAGCCACCATGTATGCACTTTCCTTATCCATGTGCATTAAAAAAAGGAAATAGAATATTCAATAGAGGGAAGGTGCTGCCATATAAACATGTCACAGAGAGAACACACGGGGACTTTCTTTTGGAGTAGAAATTCACATAAAAAATAAAAATAAAAAAAAACAATCTTTTTTAGAGGAGATAAACACACGGGAAAGATTTTTTTAAGAGGGAACGGTAGAGGACTTGAAACACGAATTGGGCTGCCATTTTGACACATCAAGAGAGTATTTTTCCGATACAACACAGGTTAGTTTTTTATTTTTGATATAGTATTTCTTTTTTTTAGTTTGGGTTTTAGTTGATTGATTTAATTAATTATTTGTGATAAGTTCTTTTAAATCTCGATTTCGAACAATCTTTTATTTTTCTTAAATTAAATGTCTCTCTTTTATGATTGCAATTCGTTAGTTCTATGCTAGTTTATAAAATTTATATTTTTAATCCCAATTAGTTTAATTCTAGTTTATTTTTAATTTGAATATGTTATTGATCTTAATTCTTTAATTTAATTGGTCTTGTGAGGAAAATTTTATATTTTTAATCCCAATTAGTTTAATCCTAGTTTATTTTTAATTTGAATATGTTATTGATCTTAATTCTTTAGTTTAATTGATCTTGTGAGGTAAAATTTATATTTTTAAATCCAATTAGTTTAATTTTAGTCTATTTTTAATTTGAATGAGTTATTGATCTTAAATCTATTAGTTTAATTGGTCTTGTAAGGTAAAGTTTATATTTTTAATTCCAATTAGTTTAAATTCTAGTTTATTTTTAATTTGAACGTGTTATTGATCTTAATTCTTTAGTTTAATTGATCTTGTGAGGTAAAATTTATATTTTTGATTCCAATTAGTTTAATTGTAGTTTATTTTTAATTTGAACATGTTATTGATCTTAATTCTTTAGTTTAATTGATCTTGTGAGGAAAAATTTATATTTTTAATTCCAATTAGTTTAATTCTAGTTTATTTTAAATTTGAATATGTTAATGATCTTAATTCTTTAATTTAATTGATCTTGTGAGGTAAAATTTATATGTTTAAATCCAATTAGTTTAATTTTAGTCTATTTTGAGTTATTGATCTTAAATCTATTAGTTTAATTGGTTTTGTAAGGTAAAGTTTATATTTTTAATTCCGATTAGTTTAAATTCTAGTTTATTTTTAATTTGAATGTGTTATTGATCTTAAATCTATTAGTTTAATTGGTCTTGTAAGGTAAAGTTTATATTTTTAATTCCGATTAGTTTAAATTCTAGTTTATTTTTAATTTGAACCTGTTATTGATCTTAATTCTTTAGTTTAATTGATCTTGTGAGGTAAAGTTTACATTTTTAATTCCAATTAGTTTAATTCTAGTTATTCATGTGTTTCTTGAAATCTAAATGTTAGTTTTTGGATGATAATTTTGTTAGTGTGTTTGATTAGGAAGTCATAAATTTGTTGCCTTAGTGATTGTTGGTCAATTTTGTTTTTTAGGGCCGCTGGAAACCCATGAAGGTTGGCCTTTACTCTCACCACTTTAATTGACAAGATTTTCTAAAATCTTTACTTTGTGATCTTTGTTTCCTTTTGTTTTTATTGATATTTTGTTTTCTATTTTTGCTATTTTAAAAGTTAATTTCTTTTATTTTAAAACAAAACTCTTTTTCTCAAAAAAAAAAAAAAAAAAACCCTTTTAAGAATTTTTTTTTAAAATTCATTTAAAGCCTCTAGAATCAAAATCTCTTTCTTTTTAAAAAAAGAATATGCAACCGTATGTTAATCGGTTCCAATCCTTCTCAAATTTCAACAAAATTTTGGTTTTGAACAAAACGCGAATCAAAGCTTGTGGTCCCAATAAATGGGATAATTTTAGGCTAAATTCATGTATATTAATTTGGGGAATTGGTGAAACCCCTACATAAGAAAATCTTTTCAAAATTTATTTTTGCTACCACCCTGCTATTTATTGTAATCATATTTACATTTTTCTTTTTAGGAATTGTATACAAGATATATATGATAATTAATTATTCTGTATTCTAATAATTTTTGCTAATTAATTAGATAAGCATGCTAGGATTTATTATTTATTATTTATTATCTAACGCTCATGTCCTGAGGAAGTGCATTAGGAGTTATATATGCTATCCAGGTACGTTCCCTAATACCCACTTTCTAAATCCTATGAATATGATTGTCGTTGCGTACTATGCCCATGCATGTTATCCTGTTTGATTGCCTTGATATACATTTGATGATTGTTAGATTATCTTTGATAAAATGCATGTTGTGTGATGTATCTCAATACTAACTTTTATGTTTTATGATAGCGCTTGAGAAGCCGTCCAGGTACACACCCTAACTCTCCTTTATAGTAATTTGATCTTATTTGGCATGTTATTTTTTGAAATCACCTTAGTCTATCTAGGTATCCTCAATTAATCAATTAATTGCCACATTACCCCCAATTTAGTTAGTAGATACCTCTTTAGGGCTTAGAAGGGTGCTACCTCTTAGAGGTACCTTCCCAATAAGTAACTTAATCCCCAGACTTAGACTCGGGTTTTTCAAAGACACGCTTTTCCAAAAATTATGGAGTCATTTTTTTAGGGTTTTATTTCTTGTTTTATTTTCCCTTTAAAATAAAAATAAAATAAGTGGCGACTCCGACTTTTCCAAAAATTATTGTTTTAATTAATTTTTCACAAATAAAAGCGAGTCTCGCCGATCGAGTGGGGACGCACGTGAAAAATGCGGGTCCACAAATATGCATATAATTATTTATGCCATAAGGAATATAATTGATATTGTAATCCCTAAGTTATGTATAATATTATGAGCCCTTCAAATTTATGTTCATAATATTATGATATTAGAATGGCACATATTAAATAAAAATTGAATCGTATGTAGTATGCATATTACCTATGAACCATCTATGCATATGATATGGTGGATATTCTATGCATAATATGTTAACTCATATGTAACAACACATATCGTAACCATGTTCTAGAGCCTCTATAGTGTATCAGTAAAAATTCATGAGCATATATTCCTACATAATATTATAAAGATGTTTACTGAAGTCTAGTTATAATGTATATATGCCTAAGTCGTTTGGTTCTATAAATATAAGATTTCGAGTCATATGACAATATGTGTCAACCATGTACTATTTAGGAGTAATAAACATAGAATAATTAATTGTGATCCATATGAACAATTCTTTGTTCATAAGTCATAAGCACAACATATTGGTCTATACCATTCAACATAATAGTATTAAAATGATAGATTGTATATAGGATAATTTAGCAACCCTATGTACATAGCATATGAAGTCTAGTTATAATATCTATATATCCGGATTTTAATCATGATTAGTATAGTATGAATTTTACATATTCACCATAAATATGTTAATATTATACAGTATGTTAATATCTTAATCTCCTATTACTAAGGTCCTAACTATAAATAATATTCCATATTTTATCACTACAATACACATTTCATTTTCATATTGTGATATGTGAAAATGGGTTTAGTGTATCTTATGGGAATTTATAGTTTACTTATGGCATAAATAATTATATGCATATTATGAGCCAAAGTCATTTAACCTAATTTAAAATCTAAATACACAACTATGACTATTAAATAATTATCCCACTATTAACAACGATATTAAAAATGTTCATGTGGTGTATACATTACTTCCATATCGTTATCAAAGAAATGTGTATTAATGGTCATAATTTATTATGTTAATAAATTAATATCAGTGTGTAACTATGACATTTATCTTCGAGCATAAGATGATATATTATGATATGTGAAAATGGGTTTAGTGTATCTTATGGGAATTTATAGTTTACTTATGGCATAAATAATTATATGCATATTATGATCCAAAGTCATTTAACCTAATTTAAAATGTAAATACACAACTATGACTATTAAATAATTATCCCACTATTAACAACGGTATTAAAAATGTTCATGTGGTTTATACATTACTTCCATATCGTTATCAAAGAAATGTGTATTAATGGTCATAATTTATTATGTTAATAAATTAATATCAGTGTGTAACTATGACATTTATCTTCGAGCATAAGATGATATATTATGATATGTGAAAATGGGTTTAGTGTATCTTATGGGAATTTATAGTTTACTTATGGCATAAATAATTATATGCATATTATGATCCAAAGTCATTTAACCTAATTTAAAATGTAAATACACAACTATGACTATTAAATAATTATCCCACTATTAACAACGATATTAGAAATGTTCATGTGGTTTATACATTACTTCCATATCATTATCAATGAAATGTGTATTAATAGTCATAATTTATTATTATAGGACATGGCTGAAATTCACAGTTTAGTTTAAGTAATCGGTTTGCACATGAATATATAGCTTTAAAAGCTTATACTATGTAGCCCATTATTAGAATTTAAATACAAATATTCACTAACATGAGCTAAGGGCTCTTGATGTTATGAACAACTCTAGACTATGGCTGACATGAATAACTTCAGTTGAGGGTTTTGTGTGTAGGTAGTTAACTAACTCTAGGTTTGGGTTGTGAGCTCAGGGCTCTATGTTCTATGAACAAGTTAGGGTTGTATCTCAATACAAGTACTAATTTGTACAAAGACATTAAACCAAAATGTTTTCATACCTGGAGTTGCCCGGGCCTTGACTGAGTGTATTTGATTGGCTCATATATCTTATTGCAACTGCTGTATCTAACAAATTAACCATATGTAGTATGTTAGATCTGTTTAGGGTCTAGATTATAGTTTCTAGAATAAGGGCTCTTAATGTTAAGCATCATCAATTCATAACGTCATAGAAATAATCTACATGGGCCTATGTTATGAATATTTACTATTAGGTGACCCTTATTATAAGATAATTTGTGGAGAGTAATTCATATCATAAATTAAGATCCACTACTAATCATTTATTACGTGTATCCTCATTTGAATTATGATCATATGCTAATAATAATTTTCCCTATGACATAAAAGATAATTTGTACGTACCCTAAAAGCACTTCCCCGAGCTTAGGAGAAGATAAGGATAAGAAAAAAGGAGTAAGCATGTTATTATTGAAAGTGTTTTTTTAAAATAAATTTTTAGTATTATCTAAGAGTAAAACTAATGGTGATTAGAAAATAAAAAATAAAAAATAAAAAAGAAAGAAAGAAAGAATCATAACAATGGATGCAATCAATTGAGAATCTAAGACAATTCATAATTCATACTTTTTACGGCTGTACTTAGGAGAAGAATCACAAGATTAACTATTGCAATATTATAACTCTAATATCAAGTTGCACTCCAAGAGAGAATTTAATATCAAGGCTTCTCATTTATAATTTCCCACAACATAACAAAATTTCCCTATTTTTACTGGAAGATAAATAAGGATTTCACATAATTCAACATTATCTCTAAAAAAAATAAAAATAATGGCTAAAACAACGTAAATGATTAATTAAATCACAATATATGCAATATTATATTTGAAAAAGAAGATTAAGATTTTAAAAAAAATTATAGGCTTTATTTTAAATAATTGTCTTTTACAAAATTAAGATAAATAGTAATAATAATAAGAGGTATTGATAAGTTTTTAAAAAAATTAACAAATAAGGATTAAAAAATAAAGAACTTGTTATATTACAAACCTATCACATTTTAAGATACATATTGGAAATATAAATTATATTATATAATCATTATTTTCAATATGAAAAATATCTTAGTTACTATGATTTATCATAATAGGAAAGTGAAATATTATTGAAGGTAGAGATACCTGAAAAATCCCATCTCATTGTCAACCCTATTCCCAATATTCTCCATCTATTCATTGTATTTTTAATTATTTCTTAAAATACCATAAAAAATATTTTAGACACTTTAAATTTATTTTTAAAATTTTATTTTGTTTCAGAGATATATATATTTATAATATGTTGATTCTTGGGTTAAAAAAACACTATTTTCAGCACAAAATTCTTCCAATGTGATTTTAAAAATTGAAGAATTTTTTTTCTTTTTGAAGAATAAAAATTATTTTTAACCCCCTTCCAAAATGAAAGCTTATGGTAGGCAATTGCAATAATCACACAAGTTCACAACGTTCCTTAATTGATGGCCAGAAATTGCACTTTCAGATGAAAATTGGACTAGATTTTTAACCTCAATTCTGTTCTGGAAAAACAATTCCTCAACAAGAAACCTTAGCTGAAGAAAAAAAAGCTCAATTTACCAACCATTCAACCGAACCCTTAGAGATAACGATAGAGTAGGAATTCCTCGAGAGGTAAGTGAAATACCTGGAGTTTCCTAACGACAACGTCCTCGGAAGCGTCGGTGACGCTAATGAACGTGTCAATAGCCTCCTAATTGCGAAATTTAGCTATTTGAGTGTGTTTGGGGAAGTATCTGGGACCTTCTAATATAATTTGAGAATTTAAAATAAAAAACAAACAAATAATTTGAGAGAACCCTTGAAACAGGAAACAACCTTTTCATGAATTGAAAATAGAAAAGATCAATAAAATATAAATTTCATGAGAAAATGGCTCTAGTTCACGCTAAAACTAAACAGACACAAGTAATTTCTAGATCTAAAAAACTCGGAGACAGAAAATAACGAAATATCAAGATCTTACCCAAAAACCAAATCAAGAAAATAATCGATCACCAAACTTCTGCCGTTAACAGATCAGTAGCTTCAGCGAGTGATACTCGGTTGTAGAACCCTATCGAAGAAAGAAAAAAGGCATGGTTGAGACGGTGTCGAAGCGTTTGTGACGGTGAAATGACGATTAGATGGTGAGAAAAGCACGTGATATCGAAGACTAGAAGATAGAGAAGCGAAACAAGGAATAGAACGATATGAGAATGAGATAGAGTCGAAGGAAGCTTCATCACAGTAAACATTTTAACCATGGTTTGGATTTAAGCTTGGGATTGGGTTTTAACCCTCTTTGACCAAAATACCCCTCGTTATATTCTCATATTACGTCATTATCCGTTCCTGTTTGATGTTAATATGAAATTCAGCATATTAAAATCCTAAGAAGATTTTAGAATATGTCATTAAAAATTAATCATAAGGTCTAAATAGTTCTAGATATAAAAGAATAATTAAAGAACATTTGTAATTTAATTTAATTAGATCACGTTCGGGAGTGTTTCTATTCAAAATCTTTTTACTGGAGGTTCTTTTCGAGTAAAAGCATTCTTTTAAAAAAACATTATAAGTGATTTTTTAATATTATATTTTAAAATTTTTTAAAAGTATTTTTAAAATTTTATCAAATACTTTTTAAATTAGAAACGCTTTTTAAAATCATTGTAAAATAATTTTTTAGTCTTATTTTATTTTTTTAATAGATATTAAATCATTATCATATAAGTGAAATGAGTTTAAAGAAGCGTGTAAAATAATTTATCAAATTAAAAAAAATTATTCACTTTTTTTTTCTCTATTTTCTTTTTTCTCATTTTTCTTCCAATTTTTCTAAATCAAACATAGAACTAATATTTTATAAAAAATACTTTTTAAATTAAAAATGTTCCATAAAATCACCATGAAACAGAATCTTCTTCTAACAAGAGAATTGAGCTTAAAGAGGGTAATTGATGAAGGGTCGGAGTCAAGGACTATGCTACAATTTGCTTGAAGGGATTAAAGTTAAAGGGTAGGTGAGGTGCCCAAAGTTTACCTAGATTGGAAAATGAAGCAAATAATAATAATAATAATATTTATTTTGGCATTGGGTCGTTCGGTTCACCAAAACATGGCAATTTTATTTAATGGGAAAGAAATGGGCCACGGGGGAATTCACTCAATAAACAATATTATCCTCTACATTTCCAATAAAAAAGTTAGGTCAAATGCAGCTAAGTAGAGATTAGGCCCCTCCCCGTCCCCCACCTCAGACTGAGTTAAGATTTTGGCTTTGGTTTTTTAAAGCTAAACTCATAGTCTTCGGGAGTAAATGTCACTTGCATTTAAACTTTTTATCAAATAATATCAAATTGAACCATCATATTTTTAAACTAATATATTAAACTTTATTTTACTTCTCATTAAAACATTAATCATAACAAGGAAGTTAAATAATTTTAACTAAAGAAAAATAGGTAACACACTAATTTGTTTCTTAACTTAAAAAAAATATATAATAATATAACTTTAAACTTTTTATAATTAATAAAAACTATTATTATTACTATTAATGACAATTTCTATGATATATATATATATATATATATAATATTATCTAAAAAATATAATAGGTAACCCAAAAATGGTTTAAAATAAATAATAGACTTTGGTCATGATTGTGTGAACCTGTGACCATAGGTTCAAAATATTCCTCTATGCATTTGGTCACAGTCAATGTGAAATTTGTGACTATAAGTTCCCATACAGTCACGACCAATCAATGGCGTGACTAAAAGTCACAAAATATATATATAGTGACGGTTTCACAAAAAACCGTGACTAAAACATCATTTGTTACACTTTTTGTAACGAATGATAAAATTACCGTGACTAAAAGTATTGGCGCCAAAATTTCCCTCCCTAAATTTACAAATAGTCACGAATTCATATAAATCCGTCACTAAAATACCCTCTCATCAATCCTTTTGGTGACGGTTCATAAAATCTCCGTGACTAAACATGTTTTTTTTTTCCACCACCATTGATTAACACATATAGTCACAATTTTACTTTGACCGTGACAAAATAATATCTTTGGTCACGAAATTTATGGCCATGACTAAAGATTCGTCATTAAAAACCTATTTTTTTGTAGTGGGCATACACATACTTGTTATTATTATTATTATAATTATTATTATTAATTAGGTTAATAGTTATAATATGATCATTATAATTAGTAGCTTGTATTATTTACATTATAATTATCAACTAGTGTTACTTATTATAATATAATGTTATACTATTCTAATAATAATAATAATTTGATGAAAATCATATTTTAAGTAAATATATCAATAAAATATTATCAACAATATAAATATTAAAGTAATAGAAAAAAGAAATAGAAAAGATAATAAAAATAATTAAAGAGAAATGATAGAAAATGACCATAAAAAAGGAATATGAACCTATATTTTTCAAGGGGCAACCTCAATGTTTGAATTTCTTTTTATTTGAAAAAACTCTTTTTTATATTGATAAAATTTTAGAGTCATTGTTTATTTTATTTCATTTTTAAATAGAAAAAACAAAATAAGAAAATTAAAACCATTATAACACCTAGAAACAAAAACAAAAACAAAAACGAAAAGGCAATGGTTGCAAAGCCTAGATCAAGTTTGGGAGTCAAGTTATCTATAGGGAAATCATAAAAATACTCCTCTAAGCTCAATTCAACTTGGTGTCTATTAGTGAACTAGAAGAAACTTTATTTTCAATTAATTATTCAATGGATACCTCATTGAAATTATGCACAAGATGAGCATAACAACTTAAGAGCATGGTAGATCACATGAATGAATAAATAGAGCGATGGAGTTGAGTTAATTGATTTTCATGGAAGCTATACAAGTAAATGATGCAATTTTTTCTCTTTCATTTTTATGACAAAAATAAGTCCAAATAAACCTTAAAGAGTCACACTTTATCACTTAAAATAATGGGAAAAGAGGTGCATGTAAAGGATGAGCACGGTAGATGGAGATTGAAGGAGTTTGTTTCCAAAAGGCAATTGAGCGCCCTAGGAAGCTTGACCACCCTCTTAGGGTCCAATGACCACCGAGGTTGAAAACTGATTCTTTCTTTTGATTTTTTACCCATTTTTTCTATAATATTCTGCTATACAAAGTTTTATTTATCCTTAATTAATTGATCAAAGCTAATTTAATATCTTTCTTTGATTTGAAAAATCAAGATCCGAAGGCTTATAATGTCTTTTCCATGCGATCTTAACCCAATACTAAATTTATTGTGAAAATGAGGAGTCTATTGATTTGTACCATTCAAGGTCTAAAGCATTATCCCACATTCATTGGTCTTAAATAATGGAAAACCATGATTTCATCTCCAATCATCAATCCCAAAATGAACATGTCCCTTTTTTCATGCTTTTGCAGGATCCTCACTTGGGAGTTTAAAATCCATCTAATTTTTATTTCCTTTTCATTTATTTGGACTAGAATACATGATAATTTGAACATCATCCACAAAAATGAAACCAATTAAATTACTCAACTATTAAGTCCATTCATGGCATGGATTTGACGTATCAAGCTTAACATTCTAATAAGAGGGAAGATGACCACAATTGAAATGCAAGATGTTAAGATGCTTACCAATGATGCGAATGAAGATACATCTTTTAATTTGATGCCAATGAGATGGGAAATAGTATGGCAGTTACTTTCTCTTTCGTTTGCTCTATCTCTTCCTTGAAACCTTAAAGTAAGTCTCTTTTCTTATTTTCCTTGCCCTTTTCCTTTCCCTCTCTTTTTTTCTATTTCACATTTATTTATTTATAGCTAAGAATCCTCCTTTCATCCTTCTCATACACACCAATACTCTCTCTCCTATGTTTCTAATTTTCTTTCCTTAAATAAAAAAAAAAAAAAAATCAAAGTGTTAGGTCACTCCAAACATCTCAAAATATGCACAAGGTCTCCCTTTTAAAAGTCTTTTCTTTTATCTTTTTATACTTCATCCCCTTCTTCCATTTGAATTCCAATTTATTTCAAAATTTATATTTTTTCTTTTCTTATCCTTTAATCAACCACAAACTCTCATACACCCCAAGGCTCTTTCTCATGTGCTTTTAATTTCCTTTCCCTAGAAATAAAAAATAAAAAATCAACATGTTAGGTCACTCCAACAAACATCTCAAAATATGCAAAAGGTTTCTCTTTTAAAATTCTCCTCTTTTATCTTTTTATACTCTATCACCTTCTTCCATTTGAATTCCAATTTATTTTAAAATTTACATCTTTTTCTTTTCTTATCCCTTAATCAACCTAAAACTTTGCTTTTTCTTATCACTCTAATGTTTTTCTCATCCAAATTGTAACAACCTGCTCCCAACCGTATAGATATTGTCTGCTCTAGGTCCTAGAAGGCCCTCATGACTTTAAAACGCGTCTACAAGATTAAGAAGAGCCTCTACATATATGACTCTAAGAACTTTCTCCCCTATCCAATGTGGGACATTACAAACCCTCCCCCTCTTCCTTTCCCATATACAGATACAACGTTCTAGTTATACCCCATGGGATTGTAGAGCCAAACAGACAAACACCCCCTATGGAGCCAAACAAACCTCCATACCAGGGTCAGGGATCGGCTATGCTCCAAACATGTAGATATTGTCCACTTTGGACCCTAGGTGGCCCTCACGGTTTTAAAACATGTCTATAAGGTTAAGAGGAGCCTCTACATATATAGCTCAATAAACTTTCTCCCTTATCCGATGTGGGACATCACACAAATTTCCAACATTCCCATTTTAATCGCTCATGCATCAACCTAACCTTCTCTTTTGTAATCCCTCATCAACATGTGCCTCTCCTATTTCAATTTCAAATCCTCTTCCCTTTTTCCTTTTCAATTATTCCCTTGTTTGCTCAAATTAGAATTCCCAAGAGTGCTTAAGTGCCTTGAGGAAGTCCTTGAGATCTCAAGTTACTTGAGTGACTATTTTTCTTTTTTTAATGAGATACAACCTCTAGTTTGTCCTCTAATCTTTATAAAAAAATTTGATTTGGGATTTGGTTTGTTTTAAACCTTAGTGTGTCTTGGCTTAGGCTTGGACTTTGATGTTTCTTCAACTTAAACCTAAACCTTGGTATGTTTTAGGCCCAAGCTTGGACTTTGTTGTGTCTTCAACTTAAACATGGGCTTTAGCATGTCCTAGGTTAAGCTTAAACTAGGGTGTGTCTTAAAGGAAAACATATTTGGATAGTTTTCCACATTCTTCGTAAATATTATTCTTTAATTAATCTAAATATTTAGGGAGATTTTGAGACATTTAGATAATTTTAATCATTGATGATATTCTTTAATTAAAAAATAATATTTAAGAAACTTATCAAAACATATATGAATACTTTCTAATTTATTTTTAATGAGAATTGATACCTACCTGCCTTTTCACTAATAATCCACTATTTTTATTTATTTTGATAATTATATTTAATTACCAAAATTCTTATTTCCCGATTTAATGTGAAGATAACTTATCTTCTTTTTGTGTAAGGTTACATGATATGTATCACAAATTTGATTCGATAGAACAATTAACAAATGATATTTTTTATTTTTATTTTGTTACACTTATTATTGTGTATATTTTATGATACATGACTATTGATAAGTGGTTACACAAATCTAGTAATTTTAAAAAATAATTTGAAACTCAAAAACGAAACCATCAATACTAAAAATTTATTTATAAAAAAAAATAATGGACCAAAACTAATATATAATAATTCTTATTTTTCCTCTACACACAATTATAAGTTTTAACAAATACTCATGAAACAAATAGATTCTAAATAAAGTGAGTCTTAATTATTTGGATTCTTAAATTAAGTCTAATAATTTAAAAAGTAATTTAGAATTCAAAAATTGACCTAAATAATAGTAAAAATTCTTAAAGAAAAATTAATTGAAAATTCTTTGTCATGGATTAGGTACTAAATGTATGCATGTAATAGGAAAACATATTTATTTCCATATTTCAAAAAATGAATATTTCCTTCTTTAACTCGTTATAAATAAAATATGACTTATCATTACTCAATTTTAACAAAAAAAATTACATTTATATTTTACCAAAAATTATTTATTTTTAGTTCATTTTTAATAGCAAAACTAATTTTTATTTTAGTAAGAATTTAATTTAATGTTAGTATAATTCAAATTCACAAATTTATTACAAAATCAAAATAAAAAATTGTTTCCAAAAAACTAAATTTTTTTATCCAAACAAGGTCTTAACCTATTTTTTAAAATAAGGTTAAGAAAATATAACTGAACATGTCGTCTCTTTTGTCAATTTCTCATACAATCTTGTTTTATCTTACAATATATTTGCCAAATGCATATTGAACAACATTACATATTGTGTCGTCAACCAAGACCAAGGGTTTGTGTATGAGGCCATGTTTGATATTTGCTTGGTATCAGTCCTTTAGGCTTGTTTACTGGGCTTTTTGAAGCCGTATTGATTGTGGGCTTATTTTACATAAATTTTTGGTTGGAGGGTTTAGCTTTCTTGTTTGCTTAACATTTAGTATGACATAAGCTTTTCAATAGTAGAATATCACAATATTTACACGTATTTTTCTAATATTTGTTGAGTTATATTTTAGTTATTTCTCTACAATTAATTATTGTCCCCTACTCATAATTATAAATATGAGTTATAATTATCCCATAATTGTATGTTCAAGCCTCTAAATGTTTCCTCTACATAAATGGTGATAATACCCCAATTTTCCCAAAGTTTGTTGAAATTTTGAACTGAATTATTAAAGATATTTCAAAGTAAATTGATTAACTTAGAAATTCCCAACATATACCAAAAGATAAATAATTAGGATAGTCGAGGTTGATCTCCCATAGCAATGCATCTATCAATTTTTTTGTTTTAATCTTCTTCAATGTAAACAAGGATATTGGGAGAAAGCATAGGATTGTTTGGGAAGTCAATTATATTTGAGAAATCTTTAAAAAATGAAAAAGAAAAATAGTAATGCATGTTTGATGGATATCTTAATATCATTGAGTAGAAGGTTATGACCAATTTGCTCATAGCTGCATTTTCTTCTCTAGTATTCTTAATTTTTGATATTTATTTAGAATAAAAATATATTTTATTTCAATATTTGGAATTTTAATATATATATATATATATATATGAAATATCTCTCCTTTTTAATAAGTAATTTTTTTGTTTATTGTCAATAATATTCATAATTGAAATGCGTAACATTTATATATATAAAAAAAAAGTGATATTATTTTATTCAATAAAATATTTATTAAATAATATAAATATTAGTATTATTTTATAGTATATTTTATAGTTTTATTAACTAAAAATTTTATTTTTAATCATTTTTTTGTTTTACAAAATAAGTAATATAAAAAATGAAGAAAAAAAATCTCATATCTCAACTTAGTATATATATATATATAAAAGATAAAATATATCTCATTACTTTTTTTATCTCATATAGGTTGATGATAAGATAAATGATAAAATAATTTATCCTAAATTTGTGGAAGAATAGAGAATTTTGGGAAAAAAAATATTATGGTATTAAAAATATTTATGAAAACATAACACTTTGGAAAAAAAAATACTACAATTTTAAAAAATATTTATTAAAACATGACTCTTGGAAATTATTTGCAAATCTACAATACTTTCTATAACATCAATTGGAAGTTGTTTCTTCAAAAAATAACTCCAATTCAAATATGAAAATTGTCTTTCGAAAAAGACAACTTTAAAATTCAATTGAAGTTTTCTCTTCAAAGGATAAGTTTCAATTCAATTTTTTGAAAGTTTGAAAAGTCGTATATTTTAAGAAATATTTTTTAAAAGTGCAGTATTTGTTTCAAAATCCCCTGAACTTATGGTTGGAAGAAGCATCGTCTATCAAATCTAAAGCTTGAAAAGCTAGATAAGGCTTATGAGATGCACCTTCTTGGATGCTCAGAGAGCTTCCTAGCAACTCACTAATTCATGGTCATGGTAGTAAAGATAAATTATCAACAAACATTTACTTAAACCAACTTTTCCATCCTGCAGAAAAGCTTGAATGGCTTCTTCTGCTCTCTCTATAATTCTGCAGAATGCAAAATTTCTGCAATATAATCATGAAATAGTACGTGTCATACACAAAATCTACACAAGGAATGATTTCATTATTTGAAATAATAGAAGTATATAAACATGAACTTTAAAGGGATGAAATAGGAAGGAAAATGGAAGCCAAAGAGGAGTTGGTTAAAGAGAAAGATCCCCCAGGTCGAAAGTCCTTGAAACAGCTTTGCACCAAGACTCCACCTTCTTACTCCTCTGTTCCTCGTCTAATGCTGGATAAAATGTGGTAGCAAAGCTTAAGCTCCAGAAGCGAAAATCTCATCTTCTATCTAAATCCCAACTGCTAATCCAGTTGCGTAAGCGGCTCCAAGAGCTGTTGTCTCCATATCAGCTGGTCTAACCACCGGATTCCTCAACAGATCAGCCTGCAAATCATTAGACAGAAAATTGTCAAATTAAACAATCCAAACAAGGACAGCATAGGATTATGGGCAGTCTGATATAAGATTCCACATGCCTGAAGACAGAATAGGATTGTACCACATGATCACCAGCCATTGACATGAACAAAAATAAAAAGAAGACAAGTACAAACTCATATCAAGTTGTTAGAACTTCATATGGGCCTGAAGTGATGACAAAATTTTTCAAAACAAATGAAAAAAAACATGTGGAAGAAAAACTAGGAATGCAAAAGAAGTTATCACGCCTTAAAAAACATTATTCTTGTTGCAACTTTGCTATGTTTACACAAAATTATAGAACAAAAGATTGAAATGGGACAAAAGTAGTCGAGGAAATTAGTGCATTTCATGATTAGACAATACCAAACCCAGAATCAATACCTTACATTATTATCATGGTTGCAATATAAAAGGCTTACAGGTAATGTATAGGTTTAAGTTCTGTAGTTTCCCATCAAAAAGGGGAGAATTGAAACAAGAGAAGTTTAGCAATGCAGAAAACAGAAACCATTTCTGTTACGTGTTACAACAACGAAGCAGATATATATCGGATCAAAGAATAGCAGAAAACACGAACTTGAATTTGCATCAAAAGATTGGTGATGGTTGCACCACCATCAACTGTAAGCAAGAACTCCCCCTTCTCATTCCTGACCTCACGCTTCTCCCCCGCATCCTTGTGCATTGAAACTAGGACATCCTTTGCCTAAAAACACATACTATCAAGCACGACTCGAGCAATGTGAGACTTGTTTGTAAATCTTGTGATCCCAATACAAACCCCACGCGCATCATCACGCCACCACGGAGCACACAATCCATTGAATGCTAGCTCAAAATAAACCCCACCCGAAGAATCAACCTTTGCTGCTAATTCCTCAATCTCACTTGCAGTGCTTATTATACCAAGGCTGTCTCCAAGCCACCGACTTGCAATAGAGCCCTCTAGACAATAAAGCATAGTTGGTTGGAGCCTCTCGTCCAAGCTTAAATGCCGAAGTGGTTAAAGCCAATGTTTGGACTGAGAATATGAAAGCCCCAGTCCCATATGTGCTCTGGGCCTCACCTTATTGGCAAGCTTGGCCCAGCATTGCAGCCTGCTGGTCACCATCTTTTGTTTTTATTTTCAGTTTTTATTTATTTTAGGGTTATTTAATTAAAAATAAAAATAAAAATTCACATCTGACAAAAATAACCTTCATATTTTAAAAACATAAAACATAACATTTTTTTTAAAATAAAAATACCCTCCAACATTTTTTCTATCCCTATTTCCTATCCAAACACTTACAAAAAAAGCATTTATATTTTTAAATAGTTCGAGGTTGTTTCTCCCTTTTGGTACAAATATCTTTTTCTTTAATGTATTGTTTAATTCGAGATCTTAAACACATAACTCTAAAGGTTAATTTTTTTTTTTATTCAATATGTTGTATACTTTCATAAAGACAAATTCAATTTTTTAGGAATTTTTCAATGTTAAAATAATTTAGAGCTTAACGGAAAAAAGAAAAGAAAAGAAAAGAAAAAATAATTAGAATAGCAACGCCGGAAAATAAAATCTATCCTCTATAAAATTTATACTCTTAAATTGTTTTGTGTAATACTGAAATTTTAAATTAATCTTCATGGAAATCATTTTGGGAGTTTGATTAAGTGGCATTTTGAGTTCATATTTATTTTGAAATTAAGCATATGTTTGATCACTCACAGAAGTTCATTTGTTGGTAGTATGAATAAAATCCGAATAATTTTGTAATTTTTTTATAGGTAAATCATATTTACATATAATTAACACAACAAAGGATTAATACTATCAAGAAGATGTGGTAAATTAAATCTTTGTTTATGTGTAACGCTAACCTTGTTTATTTATTCATAATAATTGATAAATATATTACACAATTATTATAATTTATTACAACATATACGTGTTGGAAATTTTTTTAAATGGGCTAACATTAATTGAATAATTTGTTTTTGCAAAAAAGGGTTAATGGATAGACTATTATATAATGAGCCCAATTAACTAGTGATCACATTTTGGATTGGGTTTTGCATCTTTTGAGTAGAAGCTCAGTTGAGTGGCAAGTGTAGGCTATGGGTCTCATTGAAGCCCATTATGGGAGGGCCCAATGAGAATCCAATTTGAGTTATGCTAAGTCCCCTCTCTAATCTAGATAGAAAGGGTTTTTTTTGTTTTCCCATTGAGCCACCATAGCTGTTATCAAGATCATAGAGAGGAAGACTTAGTTGCAACAATCAATCACGGTTTTTTTATGATGGCTCAAACAGGTATGTTCTTTATAATGATTTCCTATTGTTAGTATCCTTTAATCATGTATGATTAATCTACGTGATTATGTAAATATTTTACATGTGGTATCAAAGCTTGATTTACATGATTTAGGATCTACAATTGGAAATTGAAAATAAAATTTTTAGTTTCTTATTTTATTTTATTTTCAGAGCTGAATCTGTGATCCATGAAGTATATGTTTCTTTTCAGTTTCTTTTGATTGTGAAACTTTAGGCCTTTTGTTCCTTTTGTCACAAGCTTCAAATTGATATATCATATGTGCAATTTCGTTGTTTAAATTGAGAGTAATTAAGTTTTAAAATTTTTGGAATTTTCTTGTTTAAAGATTCAAGAAAAATTTTATTTGTTCAAATTATTGTGTTTTACTCAAATTAAACTCTTAGATTTTGTTGTTTACATATATTATAGTTGATATGTAGCATCAATTTCGGTTTTTTGGTGAAAATTGAAAATTCGAAAATATGGGTATGAACCCTAGAAAATTCATTTTATATTTTTAAAAAAATTGAGCAAGACTGAGAAGTTTTTTTGTTTAATTAATTGTTGTCGAGAGATTTCTTATATTGTTAAGGTAAAAATACATGTAAAATGAGGCCGAAATAAGTGTTAAAATAGAGTTTTTCGATCTTGGCTATGGAGGTATGAAAAACCGAATTTTGTTAATCAATTACGGAGATCTTTAAGTTGTTTTTTTATGATTAAATGTCCTATAATTGTTAGAAACAACCTAAAGTTTAAAACCCCTCAAGATCCCGATCAAAAAACCTTTTTTTTTCAATTGTTTGTAATCCAGGTTGCAATCGGGTCATTTGACCCGTATTGCAGAATTTTTGACCCAGTGCTAGAGGTTGAAGATGACCTCCAACACATGCCACACGTTCCCCACTTGCGGGTCAAGTGTGTAAGGCGCACGTAACCTCATCTGGTGTCCGTTTTGAGCCTTGTTTTTTCCTGTGCGCTCGTTTTTTTGTAATTTATTTTTCTGGATATTTTATTTTATTTTTAGGAGGTTAAAAATATTTATTAAATAATTATTACTTTTTTATGTGATTTAATTAGCTTAAAATTATTTTTTGGTATAATTTTCTGTTGAGAATTTGCCAAAAATTATGCTAATATATATGGAATAGGAGTGTAGTACTCACTCTTTCTAGATTGAAACTTTTTCAAGCATACTCTCCTACTTGGTCTAAATCACATAAACTAGTTAAATAATTAGTTTAAAGTGTAATTAAAAAAAAATGTTGTTCAAATTCTTGCAACTATAATTGATCATATGCATATATATCACTAATATGCACTATTGTTGTTGGACAATATTTTTTTTTAATTTACCTAATTTTGGAACGTTGCATGTGAATTGTTGAGGTTATTTCACCAAAGTGATCTAACCATCAAAATTTGCAAGTTTATGAGTTCCTATTTTGTTGATGGGGAAAGTTTTAGATTAATTTTGTATAATCGCCTACCCAAAGGGGGTTATTGTGCAAATTAATTTAACAACATGAGGATATTGAATGAGATAAATAATTTGATAAATTTATTTGCCCAAAGAAAATAAATTTTAATGAATTATTTGTTGATCTTCATGCTTAAAGAATAGTTGTTTATTGTGGACTCTGCCCAAAGGGGAGTTTATGATAGTACAATTGATTCTTGTATTGTATTGCTTATGCTTATTTAAGCTTTTTACCTATTGCCCATAATTGATCTAGTTACAAAATTTTGTCAATCAATTTCCTTTGCTGTGAACAACAATAATGCTACAATTGAAATTCTAAGTGGGTCGAACTATAAGAGATGGAGATTAGACATAGAGTTTGTTTTAGGAATGATGGACTTGGACATGGCTTTATGTGAAGATGAACCTCCTAAGCCTACTAATGAAAGCACTAAAGCTATGAGAGCTCATTATGTGAAATGGGAAAGATCGAACCATTTGAGTCTCATTTCAATCAAGAGGTCCATTGCTGAGCATCTCCTTGGACGAATACCTGAGAGCAACAATGCTAAGGAATTTCTCGTTGCTGTGGCAAATAGATACCAAACATCTGACAATGCTAAAGCTGGGTATTTTATGGATGAATTGATGAATATGAGGTATGATGATATGAAAGGGGTTCATGAGTATAACTTAAAAATGGTGAATCTTCATACTAGATTGAAAGCACTAGACATTCCCATTCCCGATAAGTTTATTGTTCATTAAGCCCTCAATACTCTACCATCTTCTTTCAGCCAAATCAAGACTGCATACAACACCTTGAATCAGTCTTGGGGTGTGAATAACCTGATCACTAAGTGTGTGGCTGAGGAAGAAAAGTTGAAAAGAGAAAAGAATGAATCTGCTCATCTCGTTGCTCTTGGAAAACCGAATAATCAAAAGAGAGTTGAAAAGGCTAGAAAGCCCAACTTCCATAGTCATAAGAAAAACAAGAATTTCAAGAAGAGTGGGAGTGAAAAGCAGAAGAATGGAAATGGAAATGCCAAGAACACAGACCTTAAGTGCTATCACTACAACAAAAAGGGTCACAAGAGGGTTGATTGCTTTAAGTTTAAGAATTGGCTAGAGAAGAAAAAGAAGGAATAAGGTATGTTATCTGCCTATGTCTGTTTTGAATCTAATTTAGTTAATGTTCCTTTAGATTCATGGTGGCTTGATAGTGGTGCTACTGTTCATGTTGCAACTTCTTTATAGTGGATAAGAATTTTGAGGAAGCCAAGTGAAAAAGAGTCAAAGCTTAAAGTCGGCAGTGACATCGGGATTGATGTTGCGCATATTGGGATTACTGTTTTAGAATTAGATTCTGGTTTTCAGCTTGTTTTGGACAATGTTTTTTGTGTACCTTCGTTTAGAAGGAATTTAATTTCCCTTTCAGTACTTGATAAAGCTGGATATAGTTTGACTTTTGCAAATAAAAGAGTTGATGTGATTTATGACTCTAAAGTGATTGGCAATTGTGTTTTATCTAACGGGCTTTATAGATTGTCGTTGTTATCTACTTGTTCTTACAATGTTGAAAACAATGTTGCTAAAAGACCTTTGACTAAGGAAAGATCTTCATTGTTATGGCAAAAACGTTTGGGGCGTATTTCTAAAGAACAAGTAGAATGCTTAATTAGTTTTGGGATTCTTCCCCACCTTGATTCTGATGACTTAGAAATTTGTGTTGATTGTGTGAAAGGAAAATTGACAAAGAATAAGAAAAAGGGTGTAACTCGTAGTCAAAATTTGTTGGAGATTGTTCATACAGACATTAGTAGACCTTATTCCACTACCTTGTGTGGCAACAAGTACTTCATTACATTCATTGACAATTTTTCCTGTTAAGGCTATGCATTTTTTATCAAAGTAAAGGCAAATGCTCTTGAAATGTTCAAAGTCTTCCGAACTGAAGTTGAGAAACAATTGGGGAAAGTCATCCAAATTGTGAGATCTGATCGAGGTGGTGAGTATTATGGGAAGCATGGCGATGTTGGACAACAAAAGGGACCTTTTGCAAGGTACTTACAAGATAATGGTATTGTTGCTCAGTATACTATGCCTGGTAGTCCTGAATAAAATGGCATGGCAGAAAGGCGCAACCGCACTCTTATGGAAATGAAAAGGAGCATGATGGGTAGATCAAATTTGCCAAAATACTTATAGGGTGAAGCTATTAAAACAGCAACCTACATTCTCAACCGTGTTCCTAGTAAGTCTGTGCCTAAAACACTGTTTGAACTATGGACAGACAGAAAACCCAGTCTGAATCATTTTAAAGTATGAGGATGTCCAGCTGAGGTGAAAATCTATGATCCTTCTTTAAAGAAGACGGATTCGAGAACTACTAGGTGCTACTTTATTAGGTATCCTAGTCACTCAAAAGGATACAAGTTTTATTGTTCGACCCGTGGCACTAGAGTTGTTAAGTCTCAAGTGGCAAAGTTTTTAGAGTTGGATTTTGCTTATAGTATACCCTCTCAATCCGATGAAAGAGTGGAACCCATGGATGTTATTTCTTTACCTTTGCCAGTCTCAGACGTTAACCTTGATGTTGGAGCTTTTGATTCTGGGATTCAACAAGGAGTTGCTATTGTCAATTTCCCCACTGTCGAAATAAACCCTATTGTGGATGAGATTCCTCCTGTGGAAATGAGGAGATCACAAAGAACTAGAAGACCTGCCTTATCTAACGATTATTATGTTTACCTTAGAGAGGGAGAGTATGACATTGGAGAAGAAGTGGATCCTACTACTTATCGTGAAGCTCTTAATAGTGATAAGGCAAATGAATGGCTGATTTCCATGAGAGATGAGATACAGTCTATGTCAGACAATGATGTTTGGGAACTTGTTGATCTTCCCAAAGGATATAAACCCATTGGATGCAAATGGGTATTCAAGACCAAAAGAGACAACAAAGGAAATGTTGAAAGATACAAGGATCGGTTGGTTGCTAAAGGGTATACACAGCAAGAGGGCATTGATTTCACAGAGACTTTCTCACCAGTCTCTACCAAAGATTCCTTTAGGCTAGTTATGGCGTTGGTAGCTCATTTTGACTTAGAGCTTCATCAGATGGATGTCAAGACAGCTTTTCTCAATGGTGATTTGAGTGAGGAGGTCTACATGTCACAACTTGAAGGATTTAAGGAAAATGGAAAAGAGTACATGGTATGTAGATTGAAAAGGTCAATTTATGGTCTCAAGCAAGCTTCTCGCTAGTGGTACTTGAAATTTGACAAAATTGTGACGTCTTTTGGTTTTATAAAGAACAAGTTTGATCAGTGCGTTTACATGAAGGTTAATGGGAGCAAATACATTTTCATGGTTCTCTATATCGATGACATTCTACTTGCTAGTAGTGATGTGAATCTCTTGAATGATACCAAGCGTATTTTGTCTGCTAATTTTAACATGAAGGATCTTAGAGAAGCATCTTTTGTGTTGGGTATTGAGATTTATCATGATAGATCTCGAAACCTCCTTGGGCTATCTCAGAAAGCCTATATCAATCGTGTGCTTAAAAGATTTAATATGCAAATGTGCAAAGTCGGTAATGTACCTGTTGTGAAGGGAGATAAACTTAGTAACAAACAATGTCCAAAGAATGATTTGGAAAAGGATGCCATGAAGAATATTCCTTATGCTAGTGCCATTAGTAGCCTGATGTATGCACAAGTATGTACAAGACCTGATATCGCCTTCATTGTTAATGTTCTTGGTAGATATTTATCGAACCCTGGACATGATCATTAGGTTGCTGCAAAGAAAGTCATGAGATATCTACAAAGAACGAAGGATTTTATGCTTGTGTATAGGAGGGTGGATAATCTCGAGGTAGTTGGATACTCAGATTATGATTTTGGTGGTTGTTCTGATGATCGCAAATCTACTTCAGGATACATTTTTATGTTAGCTGGTGGAGCCATTTCATGGAAAAGTGTCAAACAGAGCCTAATTGCATCCTCGACCATGTATGCTGAGTTTGTAGCTTGTTATGGTGCATCATCTCAAGCTGTTTGGCTAAGAAATTTGATTTCAGAGTTGCAAGTTGTTGATTCCATCTTTCGACCCATTGTGATTTATTGTCACAATAATGCAGCTGTGTTTTACTCTAAGAACAATAAGATCAGTACAGGTTCTAAGCATATGGAAATCAAGTACCTTACAGTCAAGGACTTAGTGAAGAAAGGAGATATTGTGATTGAACACATAAGAACTGAGTCCATGCTAGCTGATCCTCTAACCAAAGGTTTAAAGCCCATAACGTTCAAGGAACATGTTGTGAATATGGGTGTCATTAAGTCTTTTGATTCTTTGGTTTAGTGGGAGCTTTTGTGATTTCCCTTATTTCAATTATTGTTTTGTGTAAACATTGATCATTATTGTTCTGCGACTTACAAAATTAAAATCTTTTTATTATGATCATCATAATTAAGTATTATATTATAGCATGTCATAATTGAATTACATACAACATGGTATCTTGAGATATTGAACCTTAAGAATTACAGTTGTATACTATTAGATGTCATAAATACCACTATTTTGAGAATTTGTGGTGCATTGTTGGTGACATATGACTTGTTAAAGTCAAGCAATTTCATATTGTTTAGAAATTGCAGCAATTTCATTTTGTTGAGAAATTGCAATTACAATTTCATTTTGTTGGTAAATTGTAATGAGGAATGATAAGAAATAATGCATATAGATGATGATCACATGTTGGCATTGATTTCTTACTACACTACTGGGTTTACGATCCATGTCGATATGGTTATAAATATTCGTGACTATAAGGGGCATTATGTTTGTTGAGATTAACATATAGACCATCATAGTCCAATATTAAGACCATGTTGGACTGGATAAGTTTAACAAGATGCTACTTATAGACTATCATTTCTTAAATAAATAAATAAAAAAGGTGTGGCCACACAAAATAAACTTTTCTGTACTTAACCCGAGAGTCTTATTTTCAAAATGAATTTAATGAATCCTAAAAAACAATTAATGTAGCCCAAGTGGGAGAATGTTGGAAAATTTTTTAAATGGGCTAATATTAATTGAATAATTTGTATTTGCAAAAACGGGTTAATGGATAGACTATTATATAATGAGCTCAATTAACTAGTGATCACATTTTGGATTGGGTTTTGCATCTTTTGAGTAGAAGCTCAGTTGAGTGACAAGTGTAGGCTATGGGTCTCATTGAAGCCCATTATGGGAGGCCCCAATGAGAATCCAATTTGAGTTATGCTAAGTCCCCTCTCTAATCTAGATAAAAGGGGTTTTTTTCTGTTTTCCCATTGAGCCACCATAGCTGTTATCAAGATCATAGAGAGGAAGACTTGGTTGCAACAATCAATCACGGTTTTTTTATGGTGGCTCAAACAAGTATGTTCTTTAAAGTGATTTCCTATTGTTAGTATCCTTTAATCATGTATGATTAATCTATGTGATTATGTAAATATTTTACATACATTCTTAAAGTATACATATTTTATATAAAATTTATATAATCATTAAAGTGACAAATCGTAGGCGTATAAAATATTTATACAAGTAATAATAAATTATATTGTATAAGTTCAAATTAGAAGTTTTAGCCCCCATCAAACATACCTGGTGGCTCTAGAGAGAAGTAAATTGGGCTTAATTTCCCTTGGGCAAGGGTCTCTTGTCTTTTTGAAATCATAAAAGTCTCTTGGTATCAGCATTTTTGAAAGAGAAAGAAAACTACACTGATGTAAAAACCTATATGAAATGTAAGTAAAAGCATTAAACAAAATAAATGCCAAGACTCTTCAAATTATGTTTGAACATGCTAATTTTATGATATATTGAGCCAAACAATGTGGAGTAAAAAAAAAAACATGATTTATTTTGAAAAGAGGCAAATGAAAAATGTAATAACATGTGGAATATTTCTTGAATTGTGATGGCAAATAAGGCACCAAATTACATACCTAAATTATTCATTTTAGTTTATATGAATTTATATCTCTTTTATTTGCATTCTTGATACAATAATATAAACAATATCAAATTTCTAATAAAAGCAAATATAATTTTTTTGAAATTCAGGATATTAAAACATTTTCCTTGATAAAAATTTCTTACTTGTAGAAATAACTTGTCCTTATACAAAACTTCAAATGGTATGATATTGATCTTGTTGTCTTCTTTGTAAGTTTTACTACATCATATATCATGATCTTGTTATGAGTTACAATGATCTTGTATATCAACCCTTATTGGTGTCAAATTTTATTGAGGGAATGTATATATTCTAGTTATCATTTTGCTTGTGATACTCTTTCTAAGTTGTTCGCATATTTTGGATAGTTAAATATTTTTATTTTGAATTATAATTATATAATTAACTACTATTGATTCGGTTGGCATATGCATAGAAAGAAATTTGATGATAAAGGTGATAATAATGCCTTTTCTAGAAGTAAATGGTTGACATGAGTTAAGAGTTTTCTCCTCTTTTGTTTTAAGTTGAATTAAATGACTAAAAGGGATGAAATAATTCTCAAAATTGTGAATTTAACCATTCCCATGTTTTTATTCGAAAAATAACCCATTTTGGACATAAATGCCCTTTGTCATTTCAAATATTCACATATAGGTTTTAAAATAAATGATTATTTTCACAAGAAAAAAGTGAGGGTATTTTTGTCTAAATAAGGCCATAAAAATACGAAGGGTTAAATTTCAAATTTTGGGTTTTCAAAGACCCTTTTAATCATATAATCCCTTATAAGTTCTAGTTCACGTTTCTTTTATATATTGTTTAATTCAAGATCTTAAGCATATTACTTTCGAGATAACCTTATTAAGTATGGTGTTTACTTTCATAATTAAATACAAATTAAATATTTTAATAATTATTTGACGTAAAAATAATTTGGTGCAAACTAGAAAAAAAAAATTTGGAAAAACAATTCTTGGAAGCATTACCTATGATCTTAAATTGGCTTCGTAGAATTAATTCTAAAAATTTAATATAATCTTTCAATTTTTAATAGCTTTTACTGCATAAATGATTGAATTATTAAAATCAATTCTTGGGCTTGATTTTAAGGATTGGGCCATAAGTATCCTTGGGTGGGAGCTAGGGTCTTGAGTGGTGCTAATAGCATAAAGTCTCTTGATATTATAATTTTGGAGGAGAGAAAAACTACATGATGTTAACACATATATGCTAATTTTATAATATTTTGAGCCAAACTATTAATATAAGCATACATATATCAAGGTTAAAAGTTAATTAGTCTTCAAATTTGTTGCATTTATAATTTTAATAATGCAAAGATAATTGCAACACATCAATTTTCTAAAGAACTAAATGTGAAATGATTTTTGAATTGTTTTCTAAAATTATATAAGGGTATTTTTATCGACTTTATTTATATTCCTAATGAAAAAAAATATGAAACATAGAAAAAAAATCATTAATTTCTTTAATTCCCTAAAAAAATCAATATATAAAAAACTAAATAAATTTTTTTGAAATAAGATTTAAAGTTGGAAGGGGAATAATGTTTTTTTTAATTTCTATTTAGTTTAATATAAATAATATTTTTAGTTACTATGCTAAAATTTATTGTTTATTGAACAATTGAACTATAAAAAGTAAAAAAAAAAAAAAATCTCATTGAAAGTAGTAGAATTAAATTATTTAAAATTAATGGAAGCAACTATACAAAAAAATTTCTCTTCAAGAAAAATTAGAAGTCAAATTGAAATTTGATTCATATAAGAAATGTGGTTCAATCTCTACCTACTCATCTAATTCTTCTAAGAAAGAACTTGATTTGGGCCTTAACTCGGTTTGGAACTTGGTATATTTGGGGTCTGGGCTTGGACTCCTTTGTGTTTTGAATTTAGGCTTGGATCATGGGATGTCTTGGGTTTGGGCTTGGACTTAGGCATATCTTGAGTCTAGGCTTGGACCTGGGTGTTTATTAGCTCGTGCTTGGACTTTGGCTTGACTCACATTCACTAAGGCCATGAATTTTAAGATATTTAGATAGTCTTGACCATAAAAATATTATTCTTTATCTAAAATTAATATTTAAGAAATTTGGGAAAGCATATTTGGATACTTTTTAGTTTATTTTTAGTGAGAATTGATAGTTGTCATTTTAACCATTCGATTCACTATTTTTTATTTATTTGGATAATTATATTTTAATTACCTAAATTCTTTATTTTTATTTAATTTGAAGATAATTTGTCTGCCTTTGTATGAGGCTCATGTGACACATGTCATAATTTGATTTAATAGATTTGTCAAGTAACAACTCTTAATTTTGCCATGTGTCAGTTTTATTATTTGCTTTATGACATGTAGTGATATTTTATTTACTGTAATTAATTTACTTTGACTAAATGACAAATTGTAAAATGTTAATTTTTTCCCTTCTATAAATACCCCCTCAAAAAATTGTTCACTTGTATAAGTTCAATGTAAAGAGAATAATTTTTTAAACTTCATTTTATTTTATTTTCAATGGATTTCACAAACATATATAACTTGGAGTGATATTAGAACCTCATTTTGTTTGAAACATTAATTGAATGTGGAATACTTTTCAAACTAACTATGTATTAGAAAAGAATTAAGTCATAATTATGTTTCATTTTTTTTCTTTTGTGTGTATGTGTTCTTTCTTTTTTAGCTCTAACTTTTTGCAAATACTAATTTCTACAATTATTTATTTATTTATTTTAAGTTTTGTAAGCATGTCCTAACTTTGGTCTCCTTTTAGGTTTTTAACTTAACAAACATTTGTTTTCGCTCTAACTTTATTGAGAGGTTTTTTTTTTTTTTTTTCATTTTGTGAGTACATCCTCAATTTTATTGAAGTTGTCCTTTCAAGTTTTCTACTTAAGAGACAATATATTTATTTATTTTGCATCATGCTTTGTTGAAGCTTAGGTGGGCTAAGAGCAACATATAGTTTAAGCTTGTAATTTGAAGAGTATCGCTCGTCTTGAATTTCATTCAAGGGTACTAAATCTATATTCTTCGAACAAAGTTTTAACTAGGGCCAAAGATATTGTTTATTCTTGACCAAACTTGTGAAGAACTTTAGAGTATTTTAGAGAATAAAATAAAATCCTTTGAATTTGTTTCGATCTTTGACCTTGAAGGTGGATGAATAATGTCACACCCTGAGACCCATTCTAAGCGCACAATGATCATTTCACACCTTAAGCCAGAAGCCTCGAAATGTGAATTAACTCCAACAATCACCTTATAATTGGATGATTACCAATTACCAAATTCCTATTTAGAGTAGTAAAAAAAAAAATAAAATCTATAATCCTTAAATCTCAACTTTAAAACTAACATATCAACCAAATTGTTATTATCCAAAAAACTTCAAACTCAAAAAATTCAAACAGTAATTAAATTTAACATCTAAATAATCTCCAAAATAAAGTTTAAACAAAAATCCAAATAAAGACAATTTCCTAACCTAGCCATCACTCCTCACCCAAATTGAGAGTACCTAAAAAAAATCATCAATAAAAGGGAATGAGCTTAGAGCCCAATAAGGAATATTAATAGGGTTTCATAAATCAAATATTTTTAATTACAATTATAAGTAAGAGATATAATTTACAATCCTTCTTATAAAAAGGAAAAAAATTTGAGTTCAAATATGCTAAAGCATGCAAAACTTTTCAACCAAACATTTTTATATTTATGTTAATAAAATTTCTTATAGAATATGAGCAATATGCTGTTTAAGCCTATGCTTTCAAGACTCTAGTTTTCAATTTTTAGTTGTATTAGATAGTTGATGCATATCCATAGGCTTTGCATTGTTAATTATTTAAAAATTTTCCGTAATAAATTGCCCTAATGAACAAAACTTTAACTTGTAAGTAACTTGTGTCCATTATTACTTACTAAAAAAAATAGTTTTTTTTTTTCTATTTTTTGAGCATAGAATAGTGTAGAGGTTCAAAAATAATTTCAGTGAAATTTGATGTTATGCTCTTCTCATTCTTATAGATGATGTTTTTGCTTCTACTAGTGTCATTTCTTCAGGTTCTAACATTGACATGTTTTCACTTACATTTGCTTTTGTATTCCTTGGGTGTAAATTTTGATCGCAGAACTATAAAACATTTTTAAAAAAAAATTATAATTAAGACTTAAAAATTTCCACTTCCACTTCTTCATGTTATCAATCACTAGTTCACTTTTTCACTGACTAGTTGGCAAGTTTAAGCATGTTGATGATATGAAGAGTACTCTTGAAGTGGTTAAAGAACTCTCTTTCCATTTGTTCCCAACCATCCATACAATTGACTTTAAGATTTGTGTACCAATCAAAAGCATATCCTTTTAATGGGTGAACAAATTGATTAGCTAGAGGTCTTCTCCTATTCCTATTGGCATGTGCATTACCTAAATTCTTTATATTTATAATTTTGCATATGTAAATGAAACATGAAATCCACCATTCGATGCTTCATTTATTGTTTCAAAGATGTGGTCTTCTAGTTGATTTGTACAAACAAACTTATTTGAAGAAACTTGACTAAATTTTTTGGTATCTTCTTTGTTAGAGCAAATTTTAATGTTGTCTTAAGATACATTAAGCTTAACATGGATATCCCATAGCATTTATTGCTCCTTATATGAGTCCAAACTTGTGAAAAGTTGAATTAATCTTAAATTTTGCTCTTGATTGTGTTTTGGAAGTTCTTCAGTAGTCCTAACCAATCTTGTAACTTTCTCTTGAATTGAGTATGCTTTCACCACCATGATTAACAAGACATTATTATTCAATGTTTCAAAAGTCTCCTTTAGAGATCCACACATAAGTATGATTTTATATTTGTTTTCTTCTTATTTGGGCAAATGCATATGTTTTGGGGATGTTTCTTTAAAGAGGGTTGAGTTTAGTACCACTAGTTTAACCATATCTTCTTCTTTACCCCTAGTGAAGCTAATGAGATGACTAGGTTCTTGGAAGAAGCCTCTTCATAACTTGTAGCCTTATGACAAGAAAAAACAATTTAAGTTTGTTGTTGCAAAATTGATTTAGCCTTACTCCAAGTTATGGGACTAGAACCATTTCTAGAGTACTCCATGTAGAGAACTTTTAACTTGTAGAAGAGATGAAAGGTAGGGATTGTCTAACTGGAAGTGCTAGAAATTTGCACATATAAAATTCATTTAAAAAAAAAATAGTAGTCTAATTGAAATTTAATTAATTTAAGGAATGTGGTACAATCTCTAGTTGGTCCTCTAATTTTTCTGAAAAATAACTTGACTTGGGCCTGACTTGGTTGGACCTTACAGTGTGTTGGGTGTAGGCTTGGACTTTAGCATGTCTTAGGCCTAGGCTTGGACTTTGGTTCTTAAGCTTGTAGTTGGACCTTGGCATGTACTGAGTTAGGCTTGAACTTTGGCTTGGCTGACATTGGTTGAGGGCATGAAATGCTTAATCTTTGATTAAAAATGTCTTAGACTTGATCTTCAAATCTTTGAATTTGATATTTGAACCTTTGAACTTGATCTTCGATCCTTTGAACGCTTTGAAAAGCTTTTTGATTCCTTGAGGTGAATTTTCTCTAACTCTTTGCAAGTGCAGAAGTCTTCCCATGTCTATTTATTTATTAAGGAGACTCGTTATTTATAAGGGTTGTTAAGAGAGACATATTTGGATAGTTTTTTGATCCCTTATAACTATTATTGCTTAATTAAAATTAATATTTATGAAGTTTTTAAGACATTTTTTATAGTCTTAACCCTTTAAATATTTTTACTTTTAATTAAAACTAATATTTAGAAAATTTGGAAAAACATATTTGGATATATATCTTTCTAATGAGAATTATTATTTTCCTTTTTTGGTATCAAATTCACTACTTTTATTTATTTTAATAACTATATTATAATTATAACCACCACAAGATAACTATTTCAGTAAACTCAATAACCAATTAACCAATCAATCCAATTTATTCAATAGCTTCAACAAGAATATATGCATGAATAAATATATATCTTTTAGATTAGCCTTACAATATATTAGGTTAAAACAAACTAACTTATTCTAGGTAATTCAAATGAAATATCAAATATAAACTGATAGACAATGAGGTATAAGATTTTTTAAGTGGAAGACCCCCGCAAATTGTAGAGATAAAAAACCACAAGGCCTAAGACTTATTAATTGAAATCCACTATTCAAAATCAAGTTACATAGATTTACCTGATTGCTTTACCCTAAAGACTTACTCTTTAGTACCTACAATTTGATCTATGTCCGCGATGCAACAACTACCTATTGCTCCCTAATAGATCCTTCACTCCCTCCAAAGAGATTACAGTGTTTAACCAACAAATCAAAGAATCAAATCCTTGAATGAGAGAACGGAAATGGTGTGGCAACATAAACTTTCCCCTTAAAGAGTATCTTTATAGAATGAGAGGTCTAAAACTATCTCCAAGATCTCTATGATCTTTCTAATCTCCGATCTCTAAGATCACTGAGCCCGAATCTTTATCCCTTAAAGGGTCATAAGGAAGGTATTTATAGGCAAAAGCCACAAGGATCTTGGTGTCACAAGTTTCCAAATTAGAGTTTGATTGAAATTCATTCAAAATACGCTTATAAACTCGACAGAATTGTCATGACCATTTGAGCAGACTTAGACGGCTTGAGCGGGATTAATCACTTTAGCGGTCCCTACTTTTTGAAAAAACATTTCAAAAACGATACCGATCCTTTTATACCTCAAATAAACCTTTATATGCCATAAACCAAACCTTTTGACGTACTTATGACTTTCTGGTTGGACGAACAACAACCCTGGATCTTCAATGGAGAGCTAGTCTCTATCTAATAGGACTTTTATAGCCAAACATAAATTAGAACAAAATGACCAACATATAAACAAGACTTAATATCCTAATAGTGTATATTGCGTTAATTTATTTAAAGTTATAAATTTGCTAACATAGTTATATAGCTATTAGCTATTCATTTATTTAGTATGAATCTTTATGATGAGCTTTTTTTTAGCTTTTAATGATTGTTTCTACTCTTCTATTTTTTAATTTGCTTACATAGCCTTTATATAAAATTTCAAGGTAAGCAATAACCAATTTCTAATGATTTTCTTTTAATTATTTTAGGTTTTTTCATGGCCTTTGTTATGAAATTTTGACTAACAACTTGTCATGATCTTGTATAGAATGCATTAGGTTTTTGCTATCAAAGAATATTGTCATTAATATCACATTTGTCAATCATGCCTTTTTGGTTCATTTACAAATAAGAATTATATGTGTATGTTACTACACTAGATGCATGTCTAGTTAGAAATGAAATGTTTATTTTTTATTTTTTATTATAGTTATAAATATTATACTCTAATTAACATATATTTGAAACGGGCTAAAAGTTTTTTGATTTAATAAATTTTCTATTTTGAAATGTTTATTTTTAAAATTACAAGAAGAATTAAAAATTTTGATTTATTGGAGGAAATTAAATAACAACTTCTTCTTTTTTCACTTTCTAAAGTATAGTATAGATGAGAGTTCTTAAACTTTTCTTTCTAATTATAAAAATGAAAATCCATCCATTATCGGTTAGGAAATTCAAAGTTAACATAGATGATATAAGATAAAGAAGTTTGATAGAATTTAAAATGCATTATATTGGGTTAGTTTAGTTCTATGATGGTGTGATGATCAGAAAAAATTAGACTAAGGATGATGTAAGGATTTTTCTTTCATTTTATTTTGTTTTTGCTTTTGGAATGAGATGAAATATCTTAAATTAAATTAATTTTTCTTTTGAAATTAGATGAAACATTTAAATTAATTTTTTTAGCTTAATTACTGTTTTATTCTTTACAATGAAATGGTTGATTTAATATGGAGCTTTGATGATATTAAATAAAAATATTTTATTATGTAAAATAATTTTATTTTATAAATAAAATTATGAAGTTAACTAGTAATGAATTTTAAGTTACCATGAGTAGGGATGACTACAGGATCAGTTTGGAACAGATCACCTCTATCCCAAACTTGCTCAATTTATTCAAAATTTCTCATCTTCGTCCCATTAAAAAATTAAAGGGATAGGGTGGGCGGGCGGATATCTAGATTTCTCATACTCTATTGCTCCGTTTAACTTTTATTTGAAAATTTGAAAAAAAAATATTCAAAATTTTTATTACATTAAAATAAATATATTTTATAAATATTTAAAATATTATATTTTTTATAATTTATTTTATTAAAAAGTAGTTTATTATTATTATTATTATTATTATTATTATTATTATTATATGATATTTTATTAAAAAATAAAAATAAAAATTAAATTAAATTAATTTTAAAAATCAAGTTTATATATAATTGGGGTAGGCAGGGTGAGACAAGGTAATACTTAAACCCTCCTCCAACCCGTCCAAGGTTTTAAAAAAAAAAAAAAAAATCTCAAACCCACCCCTAACCCCATTTATTTAAATTTCAAACTGTCCTATTTAGGGGTGAGTACCAGAAAAATTGTCTCAAAGATTTCAACCTCAATCATTACCTTAAAAAAAAAAAAAACACACAAAGTAGAATTGGTCCAGAATTTATAAGAAATTTAAGTATAATTATTCCCCATGTTAAGTTGTTCCAACATTTTCAAAGCTAAAGAATATATAGCACCCAATATATCAAAAAAAAAAAAAATTGTAGCATTAACATAGAAATCCTTGATATATCTTTACCCAAAGAAGTTACAAATAACTTTAAAAAATATATATATAATTGGTAAGTGTCCATTTACATTCACTTTTTGGTTTTTATTTTTAAAAATAGAAAATAAAATAACATATAAATTAAATACAAAAAAATATTGGAGGCTTACATTGCAAATGTAATGATTTTTAAAAAACCAATCGTAAAAATTGAGATATTAGAAAAAATATACTACTTTAAATTGTAAAATTTTTAAAAATAAAAGGTAAATATATTATATGAGAGTTTATATATTTATCTGAGGGACATACGAATAACCCATGAATAATCCCCTAATTTTGTGTAGAGATGATAAATTATGATAAATATGGTAGTAAGAATCAATATTTTTAGAATCTGATCGAACATTGAATTGAAAAAATTATTGGATCAGTGGTCGATCTGCGATTGAACTGATAATGTAATAAATATATCATTTATATTTATTAAAATTGAAAATAATTTTAAAATATTTATAATATGATTTATTCATTTTTATATAAATGTATTTATTAAACAAAATATATACAATATTTAAATATGAAAATATATTAAAAATGAGAAAAAAAATATCATATTATGTAATTATACACATACACACACACACATATATATATGAATTTTTCGTCTATGGGAAGCTTCCCTCCATGTGTCCTTCCCAAACTCAAGACCTTTGGTGTACAAGGCAAGCAGACAATCCGTCTAGGAGCAATCCATTTGAACCAAGACAAGTTCCGTCTGGCATAAGAGGAAAGACAGATTTCCTTCTTTCCCAATACTAGACAGAATGGACAATCTAGATGACATTTTCACCCAAAAATCAATGTCAATCAGTCGTTACATGCAATCAACAACGTTGACAAACGTAAATTCACATTCAACGATATGGTCCGAGATTCTTGCACGATAGCTAACAAATGGCACCAATCAGCAGTCTTATTTGGTATGATCACCCAATTTGCTCTAAGATGATGGCGTTGACTACCTTATTAAGGCATAGTATCCACCACAATGATGATCATCAACGCAAGAAAGGCATGAATGCACAATCAACGTTGTGATAATGGCACCATATGTTCTATAAAAACCCCTCCAGACACATGAAAAAGGTGCATGCGCACATAGCCATTCAAAAAAGTTGGATTCACTCTTACTAGATTCTGACTTAAGCTTCGAAGGGGCATGCCCGAACCACCTGTTCGGACATCCTTTTGTGCAAGGGAAGAAGCTCGTCTGACTCTAGTGAAGTTAGACGAACCTGCATCTAGTTGGCGCAACACCAAAGCTGATTTTTCCTTTAAATTCCTTTATATTGATCCCACATCAGAAATGAGAGGAAACATGAAGAGCTTTATAAACCTCTTCCCATCAATAGATTTGAGATTGGTGAATGGAACATTATAACCTAATACAAAATTTTAAATAAATTGATAGAAAATAGGGAGATTAAAGTAAGAAAATTTTAAATGACTAATGTTTCTCAAAATTACAGAATATTTCATCTAAGGATCTTTTATATGTTAGTAAATTTGAAAATGAAATAGAAGAATCTAATTGCACTTGATTCAAATATTTTTTTGCATAGAAAAAGAATTTGGTAAAAGTTAGTAGATTTTAATCTTGTATGCTAAGATAACCTATACATGTGAAAAACTTAAAAAAAGAAAAAAAAAAAAAAAAAAGGAAACAAAGAAGGAAAATTAATTGTTTGGGCTTAAGGAAAAGCTTTTGCACAATGCAAGTGCTCTCATCTAAAACCTCCTAGCTAGCCAAATAAAACAATCTTATTATTATTATAATTTTTTATTTTATTTTTTATAATTTGATATTCTTATAAGGTTTTGAAAGAAAAAAGTCTGATTATTATTATTTTAAAGTAACTTGTGTATCATTTAATTCATAGAATAATTTAAGTAATTATTTTAAGATAATATATTTACGTCCATAATTGGATCAACACAAATTTATAATCCACACCTAAACATGAATTTTTTGTTTTTTTGCAAGTTGAGGTTGACAAGGAGAATCAATTATTAATATAGGAAAGTGATAAAGCCAAGGATCATCAATTTTATTTCTAACCATGTCAACTTCATGCCCCTGCGTCAGATTCACTACATCCTTTTCTGGTGATAGCAGAGAAAACTAATTAGAGAGGAAAAATTATCATCTTGTCCTTTTATGTATATATATATATCGTGATTCCTTAATTAACTTAGTTTCCCTAATTGAAAAAATTAATTTTGAAGGTATCATTTAAATAAACTTTTATTTTTTATTTTTAAATATAAGAATATAAATAACTCTAACATTAGTGTTTGGTAAATTAACTTAATCACTTAAAGGGACTTAATAACTTAATTTAAGTTATTAAGTAAATTAAATATGTTTGATACAATGATTTAATGTATAACTTGAAGTAAAAAAACAACTTTAAATAATAAGTAAAATTAACAATTAATTTATTCTTAACTTCATATCTTTATTTTATCTTTTTACCCTATGTACCTCCACGATTTCCTTTGCAACTCCACAAGCTTCATTATCACTTGACTTCCTTTGCTTTAATTATAATTTATGAGGATAAATATGTCAATTTGATGATTTAGACTAAATTTTAAATTAACAACTTAGGTATAATTTAACTTAAAGTCAATTTAAGTCATTAAGTAATAAAAAATAAGTTTTATCAAACACCCTCAATATAAGAACTCTTAAAAACTTATTTTAAAAAGATAATGACTTAAAAAAATTAAAATGTAAAAAAATTTTACCATCTCAAATTTTAAAAATTTTAAATGTGATTTTTAAGAATATATGATAAAGTCATATCTTTTAAATAAGGGTTGGTTTATACAAGTTACTATTATTTTTTGTTTTTAAAAATAAAAAATAAAAAATGAACCTAAATCAGCACGTATTAATTTATCTTATTTGCTAGTTAATTATATATATTTTTTAGAGTTTATTTTTCAAAGCCACTTGGTGGGTTTTTTCTCAACAACTTCAAAAGTGAAGCAATAATAAGTACAAAGCATAACAAAGAGTTTGAATGAAAATACTGCTAATTATTTCTATAATAAAATTGTATATATTATAAAGTTGTATAAAATTTGAATAAAAAATCATCATTTATCATGAAAAAAAAAATTGATATTTAGCCTTAGAATAGCACTTTGATAAAAGGAAAAAAAAGAAAAAGAAATTGTGATAAAAAGTTGTGGGGGCATTAAAAATATTGTGGTTTTTTGTAGTTTGTTAAGAAAGATATTTGTAGTCCCAAAGATAGTCCATGATAAAAAGTTCAGAAGAGACCTGGGGATGTGTATTCTAATAGGTAGTTCAACTTGAATCATTCCATTATAATGTTGATCAATTTTGAGAACTATATGTTGATTTTCGTGCAACAATTCCAGGTGAAAAATTAGAGAAAAACAAAAAAAAAACACACACAAATATAATGTGGTTCGGCAGATTGCCTACGTCCATGGGAATAGGGAAGAAGACTTTCACTATATCTCAAATTAGGATTACATAAAAGGGTATTTATATTAACCCTCAGGTAATGAAATTCCAAAAATACCCCTAAATCGTACCACGGGGGGGCCTTGCCCCCCACACCCCAACCTATCATTAGCCCTCAACAATAAAAATACAAGCTTGAATGACAAATGTCGTCGCTACCACATTTGCCCCATTTTTCTCTATATGTCTTTCACTCAATATAAGTCACATACTACAACACTATATTCTAATGAAGCTGAGATTGAAGAGTTCAGAATGAAGAGACCATTAGAGATATATATGTAGTTTTTATTGATATGATGAAAAGGATTGTATTGTAGCGTTTGATGCTCATATTTTGGTTGGTACCGTTAATGAAGAAGTTGTTATGGATGTAGTAGGTTTTACATATGCTATTGCTACTGGAGTTTCCAAGTCCACTGATAATGGGAAATAACTTATTTTTTAGGTTGATGCCACCCTAGTTATTGAGAATACCATTTTTTCTATTGTTGTTGATAACAAGAATATTGTTGGAGATGCCACCATTGCATAGGATCATTGATGATGTTAACTTATTTTGGTTTGTTTTGTTGTTTTGGGATAATATTTCTTGTGTAGATGGAACCTTTGATGCAAACATATTAATGGAATAGTAAAAAAAATGAAGCAAACCACATACAAGATAGACAAGGTTTTTATTTGTTAGGGATTAGCAAAAGTTAGGTTGAGAGGTTGAAATAAAGATGGGTTTATACATATGTTGATAAAGGATGCTCTTATCTATTCAGGTCAATAAGGTTTTGTGTCTTATCAATTGGAAGAATACCAATTTGATGCCTAAACTAACTCGTGATAGTCCTTGAGGACTTGCTTTTGTGATTGTATACATGATGTACATTTTAAAGTTTAGATTTTCCTTGTCATCTAATTTTGTTATGTCTTTGCTAATTTATTTGAATTGTGCACATAACATGTGTATTAGGATTCACCATCATTATTATTTGTCATTATGCTTCTTTTAGCCCATTCTAGCCTTTCAAAAGCACCTTATAAATTATTTCTGTTATCCAAGTACATTCCTCTCCTTTGCAGTACGTATTTTCAATAGAGACATCATGACATCTCATGGGATTGAGACATAGTGTCCCTTTGGGTAATCCTAAAGAGGTGTGTTCATATAAACTATGGTTATAGCAGTTTCTTTAGTGGAACTTGACATAAGCTCTTGGAGAGTTCAAATATGTCAATTGAAGACACAATAAGGGGATTTGTAGCTCAAGGATAATAGAGATAGTTTTGAAAGACTGATAGTTTTCACCTTGTTAGATTATAAACACCAATTCATTGGGAGATTGAATGCAATGCATAGTAGGTTACAGATCTGAGCACTTAGTATCTTGTTGTTATTTATATAAAGTATTGAAGTGCAGTTGATTCTATGCAGTGGGATATTGAATTAACTTTAGAATTGGATTCTGAGGGAGCCAGTACTGTCCTATAAGTCCTAGTGGTTTTCACTCGAACTCATGTACCTTGTTAACATGGTTTTTGAGGGTTAGATTGACTCTAGGTTCACTTTTGTGCATAAGGGCATTTTAGTAATTATGTAGAATTCACAAGGGTAAGTGAACATGGTTTCTAGATTGGGTTAATTGATGAATTAGTAGGAGAATATTTTGGATTAATTAATAAATTAGGACCTATTTTCGGTTAGATTAGATTACCTAAGCCCTTAGTGAGCTCAAGTCACTTAAACCCAATGGGAGTTAGTGATAGAATAGGAGTAAGTCCCCGTAGATCTATATGTATCAAGACAAGAGGGTGAGAGACTTTAGATTCAAACAAAACAAAAGGTAATCCATGACTTTTTGCATATTGACAAGCACAACAAACATTTTGGTGATGACATGAATAAGGAATACTACAAGTAGTAAGAATTCTTTTCAAAACAACATCAACAGGATGACTAAGATGGGAATGCCAAATTTTAGCCATGTGATGTGAAGGCTTAGATGTGTGGATTGAGCTAGAAGTGAGAAATGTAGTAAGTGGAGAAACAGATTGTGGAGAAAATTCGTATAGGCCATTTTTAAGGTGAACTTGAAGTAAGGCTTTTTTCATAACCTAATCCCTAACAAGAAAAAAATTAAGATGAAATTCAAAGAAGGTATCATTGTCAGTACAAAATTTGGAAACACTAATGAGATTAGTAGTGAGATGAAGAACATGAAAGACCTTCTTAAAGTGAAAGACCTTGAGAGTGGAAGGAAAAGATTTTGTACCGACATTGAGGATGGGAATTTGCTTACCATAATTCACAGTCACTTGATCTTTTCCCTTGTATGGCTGGATGTTTGAGAGAGCACCAACATCTTGAGTGAGGTGATGCGTAGTCCTAGTGTCAAAGAACCAGACTTCATCATTTGTAGTGGAAAGGGATGCAAACATAGCTTGCATTTGGGTATTGTTGTTGTTGCCAAATTTATGAAGAGTATTAGAATTATTTGTGGTAGTGAATCCTTGAACCGATGGTAACAACTTATGACAGTGTGACCGAACTTTCCACATAGCTAACATTGTGGACGTTTAGTATTATTATTTTGATATCCTTGATTTGGTCCACCATTTGAGCTTCTACTTGGTTTGTGTCCATAACCATTTTTTATTGGAAATGAGATTATTTTGATTGTGACTTCGGCCGCCATTCTTGTTGTTGTAATTCTGGTGTTGTGAAGTAGCAATATTTGCAGCAATGACATCATCTTCTGCTACTGAATTTTGAAAGCACAACCTTTGCTCATGAGTAAGTAGAATGCTACGTGCCAAGTGGAGAGATATATCATCTTCACTAGCTGTGAGCGAGGCTACTATGGAGTTGTAGTCAACTCCAAGACCTCTAAGAAGTTGTAGAATTTGATATCTTCTATTACAGGTTCACCAATAGTCACTAGGTTAACAACAAGATTCTTTCCTTTAAGACAATCTTATCTTTGAGTGTGAACCTTTTTCTTCTTGTTTGGAATTCTAGTCTTAGTTACATAATCTGAGCCTTGGATAAGGTTTCAAAAATCTTCTCTAATGCAGACCAAGTTGCATGAGAAGTTTGACAACCAATGATTTGTCTCATAATTTTGGGAGTAAGGAGTAGATCCAACTCATGATCATATGATCAAATCCTCATCACAAAATGAATTTTGGATTTGAATCACTAGAATTTGTTATCTTTAGAGTACAAACTTTTAATCCTTCAATATAATCTTCAAATCCATTAGAAAACGCCACATTTTTCCATGTGAGTGCCTAGAGAATATAATTGTTTCTATCTAGTTTAATTGGAAGTGCATGATTTAGTACTTGCATCTGCTAAATGGAACCATTTGATGAAGTTATAGGTGTTTCTGTAGCTTGTAGACTAGAAGATTGGGTTGAGGTTGCCATCAATGCAACGGAAGGTATTTAGTTGTCAAGAAATATTCTGGAGCTGAGATTTTCTCATAGGAGATTCAAGAGATGGTCGTGGCTCTACTACCATAAAAGAACTTTCATAGATGAAAGAATTTCTTATGCATTTCATTCATTAACCAACCAATGTATTCAGTTTACATATGCCTTATACTAACCTGACTAACTAACCTCTAACTATGTGAAACTAATCTGCTGTTTGTTACAATATGGAACTGATCTTCTAACTATTGCACAACTAGTATAACTCCTTAAGTGCTTAACTAACTTCAATTGAGGTTCTTGTAGCTTCAGCTATATGATGGTTATCAATGTTGGTTTGAAAGGTTGAAGATCACGCACTGTTGATATGGATTTTGTATTGATTTGAGTTGCTTGATATCATTTTCCAATTCAACAATGAATTGTTTGTTTTTACCGAATGACTAAAATTAAGAGTTTTGAGGACAATTTGTAATTTTAACCTTGGGGCTACCAAGGATGAAACATTTATGATTTTTATAATACTTAATCTTACAGTGATGTGGCATTATTAAAGACTGCCACTTAGCACGTTTGGTACTACAAATAGGTAGATTTGAATTTCTTAGTTAGCTTTTGAATAGCTCGCCTCCACATTTATAAAGAGCTCCATTCTTTTTAGGAGGGAGGGAATGTTCTAGATTGTTATTTTGAATTTGCATTTTCCTTCTTACTTTAATCTCAAATTTAGTTTCTTTCATTTTCTTATCAACAAATTAAACTTGCTTTTTGAGGAGAGATCTTCTAAGACATGCCTAATGCTTTGTTTTTCTAGAGAAAAAAGCAAGGTAGAAGAAGATATTTTTAGAGGTTGCATAGATTAGTGACATCAATGCATTTTAAACTTTTATTTATAATCTATTTTTTTGTATTAAGATTCTCTCTAGTAGCTCTCTCTAAATAGAAAGAAAATCAATGGTTAGTTGGTTCCATTAATGATTGGTCGTCCCTTGATCAGTGGATGATTAATTTAATCGGTTATGCATACAATTAATGAGGAATCTCAAAAGATGAATTAGTGCTTAAATGATTGAATTGAGCTAACACATAAATAGAATAATTTAGTAAGAGTTTTATACTTAAATTTTAATGTTCAACATGGTTCTTGAATTGAAATCTGTAACTTGATTAGAGTAATTTCAATTTGGCCCTAATCTAGAGTTGAGATATGAACGTGGTTTGTGAATTGAAATCTACAACTTGATTAGAGTAATTTCAACTTGGCCTTGATCTAGAGTTGAGATTTGATATCTAGGCCTTTTCTATAGTTCTTAGCTTCAAATTACAACCTTCTCTAGAGTTTTCTTCATTTTTAGTTTCCTCTTAAACCTAAAGTCCTCTGCTCGTTGATCTTAGATTCATAATTGTTGATGATTAGATTAGTTTTTATAACCTTCTAGAACAAGAGTTTGGTTTAATATAAGCAACAAAACACTTGAGTCACATTTATGTTGTTTCCAAGGATGATAACTTGGCTTACTATCAATTATAGTTGTCTTTTTTGTAATTTTGGGTTGACTACAACTATTATGAAATAAAACATTGATTTTATTAAATTTAAGAGAGTAATGGGTGAGTCAATAATACTAATTTTTTAATCATTTATTTGAGTCTTTTTCAATATTTCTATAATTAGAGGCCTAGACTGAGTCATTTATTTGACTACAACTATTTGACTCATTTATTTGAGTCTTTTTAATCATTGATCAATTTTTGTCGCACTAATATTTTTTTTCTTTCTAAATTTGGGGTACAATATCTACTTATTTCAATAAAATCTAACCACTGATATTTCGACATTTTTTAATATTTTGATCCTTGATGATAGTAGCTTGTTTGAAGATTTAAGAAAAAATATAAATTAGAAAAGAAAATATTTTAGTGTTCATTTTGATACACTTCATGCCTTTTATATTTAAAATCAAGAAATAGGTACTAATAGCTTTTATATAAGATATAACAACTTTTACTGATGTACATTAAAAAAATAATAGTTTTAAAAATGGTTTGAAAAAAATGGACGTATCAAAAAGTGTATACTGCATCAAATTTTAATTTTTTTTTTTTAAACAAAAAACAAGAAGTGTGTCCAAACAAGACACTTAATATTTAATATTATTAAATATTATTTAAACTTATATTAAGGTCTATTTAGATTTAAGAAAAATTTAGCCACCTAGAAGGTTTAAGGTTTATAACTAAATTAAAATAAATAATATTAAGGGATATATTAATTTGTTCATGATTAAATTCAAGAATTAAGATTAAAATGCAGGGAAGTCTCACCCAAGAACACCAACCATTAACCTAAGAATGTTGCTAATGGATTAGAATTATTTAAATGAATATATATTATTGACTTGTCACCATACTTTCTTAAAATTAATTATATTTCTTCTAATACTAGCATTTGATCTCATATTTATCATTAAAACTTATTATGAGATTTTTGTTTGAACTTTGAATCATATTTTCTATATCATTCTTAGCCACATTTTTAATGAGTCATACAAATGTTTTCTATGAGTTTTTTGTGTGTGTGTGTGTATATTCTCAAAACAATGGGACTTGTCTTTCATCTCTTAATTCATAAGTAGGCCAAAATGTTATTACTTCTCTCACATAATTGAAATGTTCACAAACATATTGTTTGAAGAATGAGATACATGATTGCCAAAGTTATAAATATCATAACTTTTGAAGCATATTTGATATGTTTATTGGGTAATTCAATTCAACATGGTCATTATTAATATAATTGATTAAGGATTGAAGTATCGGAGGAAATTAAATAGAAATGGTAAAGTTATAAACACTATAATACTAGTTAATATATATTTGGAACATAGTGAGGTTTTACTTAACCAGATTTTTAGGTGCATTAGGTGGAAACATTTATTATCATAATTATTATCTAAGTTGAAGTATTGGAGGAAACTAAGAGTATAAATAATCATTATCCATCTCAAATTAATTATAATGACTGTTATAAGTTAATTACAATTTATTAGCATTAATTATGTTGTTAATTCTAGTATTATTGAACATCTTTAAAACTATAATTTGTATTGATGTTTTGGGACACCAGGAAGAAACTCCACTACTTACAGTAGTTAGATTCATGTTCATCAGTGGATATAAAAGGAGGTGATGATCATGGAGGAAACACTAGCTGGGTAGAAACTTTTGCTCAATTCAAGGGACAATGTGGACAAGGTAGAGGAAGAGAAGGTTTGCAGCACAACCACTTTTACCAAGACAAATGGGTGGGAGGTTGGGAAAGGGCACCTAGAGGAACATGAAGCAGAGGTAGTTAGAGAATTTTTGCAATCCAAACACTTTTACAAAGACAAATGGGTGTTTAGGTTGGGAAAGCGCACCTATGGAACATAAACCGAATTCTTAACAGATCAATTGATATTATTTTTACAAATAATAATAATAATAATAATAATAATAATAATAATAAGAACATTTTTATCAAGAAAAAAAATGAAATGTTAGATTTCTAAATTTGGATTTTTGAATACCTTTGAATCAAATTTGAATTCTCACATTCATCTTTTGGAGAAGTAAAATGTATACAAAATATGTAAAAATACTTTCAGACAAGTAAAAAGTATACAAAATATGTAAAATAAATGAGTTAGATAATTTACTCTCATTTTTCAAATTTTTTTAATGTTCATATGGAGTTCATAAAGAATGTTAATACTTCAAATTACATTAAAATCATTTTTATTACCTTAAAAATATAGTAACAATTAATTTGAAAATGGAAATCATCGGAATATCGTATGTTAATTCTAAATGTTATTAGGACTTCTATTCAAAATATGAATGCTCTAGTCGATAGCTTCTGACCAAATACTTCTTGGAACTCCACTCCTTGTCAAAAAACTTCACACCATGCTTAGAATTATGCGATTCTTTCTCTCACATGCACCATTTTGTTAAGGTGTATAGGATGTTTGTTAGCTGATGTTTGATACCATGATTCTCACAGAATTGCACAAAATCGTGTGAGTTATATTCTTCTCCATGATCGGTGTGAAGTGCTTGTTTTAAACTTCCCACTTCTTTCTCAACTAGTACTTTAAAGTTTTTGAAAGTCTTAAAATCTTCAGATTTCTTCTGTAAAAAAATATACCCATGTTCTTCAGCAATAAATGTCAATAAAGGTAATAAAGTATCATTTACCTCCATTAGATGTAGGAGTTATTGGCCCACAAATATCTGAATAGACTAGCTCCAACGCCTTCTTTGCTCTCCACGGTTTTCTGTTAGGAAAAGGATCACGTTGTTGTTTGCTAACAACACACTCTCCACACACACAAGAGGGACCATCTACTATCTTCTTTTGTTGTAGAGTTTTCAAACCACCAAAGCCAAAGCCAAAGCCAAAGCCATGCCTCCTTTTTCAATTTTGTTAAGAAGCATGTATGAGTATTATTGTGGAGATAAAGCGGGAACATTCGATTCATCGTCATATTGACTTGAGCAATCAAGCCCAATTTTTCATCTTGTATTTGACAGACTCCATCTTTGATAAAAGAACTTATATCCCTTTTCTTGCAGCTAACCCACACTGAGTAAATTAATCTTTAATTCTAGAACATAAAGCACATTAGAGATAGTTTGGATAGAACTTCCTTTGGTTTGGATGGTGACTCTTCTTTTTCCTTTAACAGAGACTGTGGAGTCATCTCTATACTTCACTGTATCATGATAAGATTAATCCAAATAAGAGAATGTTGACTTGTCTCCACTCATGTGATTGCTACAGCATGTATCCAAATACCACATATTTTGGTGGGTTTCCTCCTTTGCATGACACACCATCAGAAGAGATGCTTCTTCATCCTTGAAAGTGTGGTTGTCCACCATTTTGTTTCCTTTGCCACCAGCTTTTCCTTAATCTTCCTTGTTTGATTGTTGAGAGTGTTGTTGCTTAGAGCTTCTTGTTCTTCTTGATCTTGCTTGATAAGTTTTCGTTCATGGACCCGTTAGGAATTTTGCAGTTCATTGAGGGAGTTTTCATCAAGATCTTTGGACTCCTCAATTGAACGAACAACATAATTAATTGTCATACCAAGGAATCTTTTCTACGACCAAAACATTCTCCTTGTCCTCATGAATCTGCATCTAATTGACATTGCCATTGTCTGATCGTTGAGAAGAAAGCATCAATTGATTCTCCCAACTTCATGTGCAAAGCAGCGAACTCCTCACAAAGTGCTTTAAGTTGTACCCATTTTGACCTTGCGTTCCTTTGATACTTCCTTCTCATTGAATCCCTGATATGCTTGGAGGTATCTTCGCAAAGAATTGTCTTCAAGATTGATCTGTCAATAGCTTGGAGGTATCCTTCAACTTCAATGCTACTAATTGTTGGGCTCCCTCGTATGTGAGGGAGTGGGCCCCATATGCTTTGGGCCCAAGTCAGTTACATTAAAGAAAAAAAAAAAGAAAAAAAAAAGGGTGATTGGGAAAAGAAAAATAGAGAGAAAGGAAAAACACATCTTATTGCCCAGATTTCATCAAAGAGTTGATCCCACTTCATTTGTGATTTGATCAAGTTGAAATTTGGAGGAGAGGTTCGAAACTCAAGTAGCTACAATCTAAATAGTTGAGATCAGATTTTTAGCTCAAGAATTGGTGTTACTGCCCGTGAACAGTAACAATGTTTTTGGGTATTCTTTCTCCAAATTTTTTTTGTTTCTTTTGCCAAGTGAAATTATATAATCCAAGGTTATATGTGCTCTTAATGTATTTGGTAGCATCTAGAGATTATTCTAAAGAAGGCAGGTGTAACCCATTATTGTTGATAGTGGAAGTTTAAATTGGACTAGGCCCCATGGTTTTTCCCTTCGTATTGGGGGTTTTCCACGTAAAAATTCTAGTGTCTGATTTATTTTTTCGTTGCATAAGTTTATTTATTTATTGCTACTAGTTTCTATTACCTATTTAATTTTACACAAAGAAATAGTAGAAATTAATTTTATACAAAGAAATAATAGAAAAATCCTGATATTTGTATGAATATTGTGAATTCACCCTAACACTAATTTAACTTTCTACCTTTCTGTCACTGCAACACCACCAACTGGTTCATCTTTCTATCCAATACTCTTTGGACATGAGAATATTCTCCATTAAAATGCTCCAATGGTCATAGTGACCATCAAAGCGAGGAATGGTTGCTTGTACAAACGGTTCGGGGCCATCTATTACTCATGACACATACTAAACAAAATAAATAAATATAAGATTGTCAACCATAGCATGGAAGGCATGCAAAATAGGCGAGGGGTGGATGACCGTTCAAACTCTCTACCATGCCTTTTGGTTTACTAACTTCCTTTTTGAGTAAAAACGGATGTTTATGAAGGTTTTGAAAGTTGGTTTGTTATATCTTTAATTACATTGCAAAGAAAAACTTATCTTGAGTTGTCCTACATATACAATTGTTTTTCTCTTAATAATATTCTAGTTTATCGTAGTGTGAATTCATAAATGGGCAACAATATCATGATTGGGTGAAAAAGGAGATTTTTTTTATAGATGCATGTAATGGATGTGTGGGATGCATGTTGGCTGAATGAAAAATGAGATATTTATTTAGAGAAGTTATAAACATAATGCCTATAAGCTTTTAATAGAGTGAGTCTTGTCTTTACAATTGGTAGTACTATGATTATAAAAAAATTATTGTGAAAATTATTAGAATATTATAAAACTTGGAGTATTGGAGGAAATTAAACTAGATCAATTTTGCAACTCCAAATGGTGATGTTAACATCATCTTGCTTTGATTATTTTTTTGTTAATAATTTTTTATTCTATCATTCGCTTTGTTTTATAATATCTACTTATAAATTACCATATATGCCTTAGCTAATAATTATAATTTTTTATTTTATTTTAACTAACTAGTTTTTGTACTTGTTTTATCCCTGTGAAACATGGGTTTATCCTAAATAAATAGTAGAAATATGAGTGACCTCACTATCCCTATCAAAGTATATGGATACATAAGGTTCATATAGGAAATTATTTTTTTATCAATTTCAAAATTTAGTGTTACACAGTAACATAATTTTTTTATTTGTATTTTTAGTAGATTAACATGTTATATGGTAACATAACTTTTTTATTTGTTTTTATTCATTTTTATAATAGATTAACTAACCTGTAGTATTATATTGTGTAAAATTAAATAGGGCTTCAATATTAGAAGTAACATCAAAGTATTTCTTAAAATGCAAAACTTTACTAATTAATCATTAAACTTTGTTTAGTTATTGTTCTCTATTTCTAGTTTTTAAAAACAAAGTGAAATAGAGAAATAACTTTTAGAAAATAAATAACAGATATTTTCAACCGTTTTTAAAAACAATACAAAAACACATGCACTCTATTATTATTTTTTTATATATAAAATCATTACTTTTTGATTTTTTTTTTCGCTAGGCAAGTTAACTCCAAATTAAATAAGACTTAAATTTATTAACAAATCTATTAATTTTTTTAAAATAATTTAAAACTTAAATAATAAACTCATTAATACTAAAAATTTATGAACAAAAATTGGTTTAAAACAACTTTATTTTTTCTCTTCTACATAAAATTAAAATTTCTCATTTTTTTTTTCAGTAGAAAAATGAACTCCAAATTAAATAAGACTTGATATGTTAAATTAATTAACAAGCTAAGTCTAACAATGTTTAAAAATAATTTAAAACTCAAATAATAAACTTATTAATTCCATAAATTTATGGATCAAAATTGGTTTATAATAACTTTATTATTTCTTTTGTGCATATAATCATACTTTTATAAAATTTGTACTAGAAAAATGAACTTCAAATCAAGTAATACTTTTTATTAATGAGTTTAACAATTTTTAAAAATAATTTGGAACTAAAAAATGAATCTAATCATTGGAAAAAACATTTATAATAATTTTAATAATTTAAATTCTTTAATTTTAAAGAATAATTTACAATAAAAAAAAAATCGATCTAATTAATTGTAGATTAAATCAAAACATTCTAAAATATTATGTTTAAAATTGAGTATTAAATGTATGCATATATAATAAAAAAAATTGGCTTATTTATATGTTAAAAAATCTTTAATAAATTCTTTAATTTTTAAGAATAATTTACAATAAAAAAAAATTGATCTAATTGATTTTAGATTAAATAAAAAAATTCTAAAATATTGTGTTTAAAATTGAGTACTAAATATATGCATGTATAATAATAATAAAAAAAGGCTTATTTATATGTTACAAAAGCAAAACTTCATTCATTATTCAATTTATTAAAATAATATCCACAATTAGTATTATTCAATTTTAATTAAAAAAAAGGCACAGATGTTAATATCCTTTTTTTTTTCTAACAAATAATAAAAAAGTATATTTTCTACTAAAAATATAAATTATGATTTTATTATAATACTACTATTTATGTTTTACTAAACAATTATTTTCTTTTTAATTTATTTAAAATTATAAAATTATTTTCATTTTCAATAAGACTTCAATTAAATTTAATTAATTTATGTAAACTGAATTTAAAATGTTTTTACAAAATCAAAACAATTTTTTTTTTAAAAAAAATTATCGGAATAAATCTTTTTGTTTTTTATATTTAAAATCCTTTTATAAAAAGGACTTTCCAAATATCCTTATTTTTATAAAACATTTAAAAAAAATGGTTCTTTTATTTAAAAACAATTTCTAAAAATAAGTTTAAGAAATCATGGTCAAACAATTTTTTTTTAAAAAAAATAATTAAAGTACTTATTTGACTTGTATTAAAAATGAATATTAAAATTATTTTTATCTTATAATAATTTTTTGTTTCACTAGAATAAAAAATATTGTTTCATAATTAAAAGAAATTATTTATCTTTAACTCATACATAATAGTAAATTTAATTTTTATTTTTTAATAAGATTTAACTTCAATTTGATTTCATATTATTATAAATTAAATTTATAAAATTTTTATAAAATAAAAGCAAGACATTGTTTTTTAAAACAATACAAATTCTTTCATTTAAGCAAGTTTTTTATTTTAAGAAATTATTTTTTAAAACATCTTACCAAACACTCTTATTTTTAAAAAGTTTAAAAAAAATAAATTTTTTTCTCTATTTTAGAAACACCACCAAACGAGCCCTTAGATTTTCAAAACTCAAAAACAAAAACAATACAAGATATAATACTAATATTGTCACTGTTAAGAAAAGCGTGATATATATTTATATATCATCATAAAATAAATCTCAAACTTAAATTGGGAAACAAATATTTACTTCAAAAATAATTTTTAATTTTAAATAAAACCTAAAAAAAAATATCATAAATTTCTTTTTGTAGAATAATGTTTTAGGAATAAATTTTGACAAAAAACCTTTTTACTCTTTTTAAATATAATTTTGAAAAATTATTTTCTTACTAAAAACAATTTACAAGAGTTCTATGGAAAAAGACTTCAAAATATGACACCTGAAGAAGCTTGGAATGGACATAGTCCTACAAGTTGCACAATCCTATCACCGAGAAGAGAATGAAAGTAGATGACAAAGGTGAGAAGTGCATTTTTCTTGGTGTGTGTTAGTGATCAATTAAAAGCCTACAAGTTGCACCATCCTATCACCGAGAAAATTAAATCAGTTGGGATGTCGTATTTGATGAAGAAACATTCCGGCCATGGAGCAACAATGATGTTGGATAACAAATTCTTACAGATTTTTTTGGTGAAAATGAAAGAGAAAAGGCTGCAGCCTTTACAACAACTTGTTCCAGCAGTTCCTGTGCCTGAGAATCCACCAAATGAAGCTTCTACAGCTGTTGAAAACTCACTAACAGCTTTCGAATATGATGATGCAACAAGAAGTTCTCATACTCAATGTGCTAGAAAGAGGCCTGCATGGATGCAAGACTATGAGGTAATTGGAATTGGTGATTCTACAGACCCACCCATTCATTTTGCACTATTTTCAGATTGTGATTCCACAAACTTTGAAGTTGCTATCAAAGAACAAAAATGGCAGCAGACTATGGATGTGGAGATTGTAGCCATTGAGAGGAATAACACTTGGGAGTAAATAGAACTTCCAAGAGGATAGAGGACCATCGGTGTTAAGTGGGTTTACAAGACGAAGTTGAAGGAAATGGTGAAATTGACAAATACAAGACTGTCTAGTGGCTAAAGTTTGGTGTGGACTACAAAGAAGTATTTGCTCTAGTTGTAAGACATGACACGATAAGACTAGTGGTTGCATCGGCAGCTCAAAATTCATGGTTTATCTTCCAATTGGCCGTAAAATCTACATTCTTACATGGAGACTTACAAGAGGAGGTATTTATTGATCAACCCCTTGGTTCTATGAAATTGGGCAATGAATATGAAGTTTACAAATTGAAAAAGACTATATGAACTAAAACAAAATCCAGAGCTTGGTATAGTATTATAGATGCCTTAAAGGAAGGTTTTCAATAATGTCTATATGAGTATACTCTTTATACAAAAATTGGAGGAAAGTTGCTTGTGATATGTCTATAAGTAGATGATCTGATTTACATAGGAAATGGTGGGGCCATGCTTGAGAATTATGCTTGAGTTTGATATGTTTGATCTTAGAATGATGCATTATTTTCTAGGTATAGAAATTGTGCAGTCTACCATTGGAATTTTTCTTTGTTTGTCAAAAGAAATATGTGCAAGAAATCTTAGACAGGTCTGGGATGAGGAACTATAACTTAGTAACACCACCAGCTAAAAAAAGATTAAAGCTTGAGAAGAATCTTGAAGGAAGAAGAGTTATAGTATATATACAAATAAATTGTTGGAAGTTTAATGTATTTGACAGCAATATGACCTGATATAATGCAAACAGTAAGTCTTGTAGGGAGGTAAAAGGAGAGCCCAAAGGAGATTCATCTCTTAGCTACAAAGAGGATTCTTAGGTAGTTGTATGGTACTACAAAATAAGGTTTATTCTATAAAAAGTGTGAAAAATAATACTTGTTTGGTTTTACTGATAGTGATTATGTTGGAGATTTGGATGATAGAAGCACTTCTAGGTATGTTTTTATGATGGGTTCTACAATTGTTACTTGGTGTTCAACAATAAACTCTCAAAGAATCCGTTTTTTTTTTTTGGAAAATGTAAGAATATAGATATGAGATATCATTTTTTGCGTGATCTCATAGAAGAAGTTAATGATCTAGTTTTTCTATTATCATAAAACTATATTTGATGCAAAACATGTAAATGTTATCATAAAAATTTACCATACCAAACACATATTTACCTCAAATTGGTGACTCTGGATCAATGAAGTCCAAAGTTATCTACAGAGAGATAAGATTCAAGAAAGTAAGTTCTATCTAATTAATAAGAAATGAAATAAAATTCCCAATTAATACACAAACCATCTCCCATTGAAAATTTTGTAATAAAATGTAAAGATAACAATGAGACATCGAACTAGACATGACCTTGGGTTGAGGCAATTAGAGAAGGGCTTGTTTGGTTGAGTGGTAGAGGTAGTTATACCACTACCATTGAAAATTTTGTAATAAAATGTAAAGGGCTTGTTGGCAAGAGGCATCTTGAAAGGGTGACTTGTGGCATGCAAGGGAACATTAGATAGGCTTGTGGTTACATGCAACATGAGGAGACACCTTTGGCTGAATGAGTGTGATTAGTTAGGTAGTTATGGTGGTTGCATAACCACAACTCCAGGCTCCTATTTTGAATTCAAAGGTTTAAATTCAAAATTTAAATGGATTGGCATCATCTATAAAAACCTCTTCATTGTAGAGAGAGGGTGAATTAAATTGTCAACTTCAAATTGAAATGAATTAAATTAAAACAAAGCAAAATTTTAAACTTTTAGAATTTATATAATGAATCAAAGACAACACTAAACAGAATTTAGATTTTTTGAACTAATTAAAAAATATTGAATTAAACCTAAATTAAAAAGAGAACTCTAAAATTTTTAAACTATAGTAAAGGATCAAAACTAAGTAAAAAAAAAAAAAAAAAAAAAAATCAACTTTTCAATCTAATATTAAAAAACCAAACAAAATTAAACAAAGCCGAACTTCTTGAATCTCTGCATAGTGAAAAAAAACTAAAATGAAAGCAAAACAAATTGTTCCAACTTATATAAGAATTGACAACTAAATCAAAAGGAATTGAACTTTTCCATATAGGATTAATTATATTAATGAATCAAAACTAATCTAAAACACTTTAACTAAACAAGATAAATCAAATTTAACTCAAGGCAAACTAAAAGTATGAACTTTCAAACATGGAATTGAATTAAAAACTAAAGACTTTTAAGATAAGTAAACTAACACAAAATCATTCAAGAATTATTAATTAATAAAAACAATACATAAACTAATGGATCAAAATCTAATTAAAAAAGAAACAACAAATCCAAATCAAGCGTCCTGAAAATAGGAACTCACCTTCAATCTCTTCCGTGATGCAGTTGGTTTTCCATCAAGGTGCATGTCATGTCCTAAAAGTGGCAGTGTGGTCTCTTTCCTTCAAGGGGCGAGCGGCTGATGATGAACTCCAATTGTGTGCAGTTAACAAATAGTGCATCTATGGGATGGGTATGCTGCTGAATGGCATGTTGGTGGAGAGAAGTCTCTAATTAGCAGTCACACATGTGCCCTTGGAGATGCAAGTGGTGATTCACCTCTCAAGTCATGGTGCGCCCTTGGAGATGATTAAGCTAGTGATGCCTCAAAATCGTCTAGATGCTCATGGTGATGTGCCCCTCCAGTCGTGGTGTTGCTGATCGTGCACCAATCTAGTCTTTGTTGATGATGCGTCCCTCTGAATGACACCCACGCTGGCGAGTCAAAGGAGTTGATGCAGATTTCTGATGTCCCAATGGAGATAATGGCGTGTTCTTAGAGCGGGGATGCTAATGGTGGGTTCTCAAAGCGACTCTCGATGATGCATCTTATGGTGCGTGGCAACTCCTCCAGAATCCTATATTCTCCTATTCCATGTTGCATAGAATATCCCCTCACATATGCAGCCGTGTACATCAAGGATCTTCTCCAATGTGTGCATTCAAATCTCATGCCAAAATAAAATAAGAATTAAAATCAGTAAAGGTCATGAAATTGAAAATTAAAACTAATTAAAATTAAGCGATTAAAAACATTATGTCTATTATAGGTACACAAAAAAAAAAAAAAAAAATTAAGACATCAGTCTACGCAATTAATAACATTAATTTCATGCAATATTCTATAAAATAAACAAATAACTAACCAAATAATAATAAATAAAGAGATAAATAAATAAATAAGAAATCAAGTACATGTAAGCGTTAAAAATGCAAATCATGCAAATTATGTAAGTCATATAGGAATTACCTAAAAGGTGACATAGGTGGCCCAGGATGCCTAAGTGGACCTAGCGAACCTAAGTGGGCCTAGATGTGCCTAAATGAGCCTAGGTGAATCTAAGTGGGTCAAGGTGGACCTAAGTGGGCTAAGTGTGCCTCAATGGGCCTAGGTGAACCTAAATGGGCTTATGTGCACCTGAATAGGCCTAGGTGAACCTAAGTGGGCCTAGATGAACTTAACCGGGCCCATGTAAATTTGAGTGGTCCTAACTAAACCTAAGTGGGCCAAGGTGAACCTAAGTGGGCTAAGATAAACCTAGGTGAGCTTGAAAAGTGCATAAGTGACCTAAGGTGATCTAAAAAGTGGCTATAGTAATCATAAAGGTATCTAAGTGAATCTAGGTGAAGTGTAATGTGCCTAGGTGAATCTAGGTGAAGTGTAACGTGCTTAGGTGAATCTAGGTGAAGTGTAATGTGCCTAAATGACCTAAAGTGAGTGTGTGTCATTTGGAAGGTACCTAGGTTACCTTGAGTGAGTGTGTGCAAGCTAGAAGGTGCCTAGGTGTGCCTAAGAAGTCTTTAAGTGAACCTAAATGATTTAGGATGCATGTATGTGTCCTAAAAAAGTGTCTAAATATGGCTAAGTATGCTATCTAAAAGGTGTACCTAAATGAGCTATCCTAAAAAAGGAAGGAAAATCCTAAGTCTGATTCGAGGCTACTAAAAGTCACAATTGGGCCAGATAAGTCCCTTAACGAGAATCTCCAAGGTGGCTAAAAAAGGTGGGTTGTATGAGAAGTAATGGGTCACTAGGGAACTATTATAGAGTACTAAAAGAACACTTAAGGCATGTGCTAAATGGACAAAATTGAGGGTCTACACCTAGTAAGGTCATCTCCCATGCCTAATGGAGTGTTACTAATCAAAAACCTAACCCGATGCACTATTCGACTTACTATTATTCCCAAACTCAAGCGGGTTAAAGGTTTGAATTCCTAGCTTCAGATGCTCCTCACTCCAACTGAGCACATACGCTTTGTTTGGTTCTATTCATCACGGGCCAAGAGATCACTTGTTAATTGGTTAAATACTTTATTATGGATCTCCTTTTTCTCTTTCTCCCATCTCTCTTGCAAACGGTGCAAGTTAGTTTTGTACATCATAGCCAAGAAAAACAAAGGTAAGATGAAAATACCTACCCGAAATACCATGTACTCGAGACACCCTTGGGAGGCCCTCCGGTTTAGAAATGCCAAATTCCCAACGTCCAAATACAACAACTATTTCTCAGTTCACTTGTTCATAGTAGGACCTCCAGTAGTGAAGCCACACATTCCACTTCGGGGAGACAAATAATATTCGTATGGGATACGGGACCTCTTGGCATGATGAATGTAGATGACATCTTTTGTTGTAATCTGCAAGCCCTTTATATGGTCTAACACCACCATCGACACGATTAAGCGGACAGTATTAACATAAAATTCATTTGTAGCCAATTGCAAATGATGAGTGAGATCTCTAAATAGCGGTGGGAGAGGCAACTTTAACCCCGCTTCGAAGTAGCCCTTCGGCAAGACAACTCACCCTTTATAGGGCTAACTTCTACTAAACTCACATTCTTCTTTTCCAAAAACCATAGCCTAATTGATAAAGGAATGTTGAACTCCGCTTGAAACTCTTCTACAAAACTTGATGAATTCATCTTCTTTCCTTTCTTTTTCGACATGATTAAAACAAACACAGATATAAGAACCCTAATAGCAATAAATGCAAAAAAAATATAGAGTAAAGAGGGTATTACCAAATCGGAACCACAACGATTAAGAAGAAAACAATCATTGATGGAAGAGAGAAAGATGGAGAGATAATTAAAGCAAAATATGGTGGCTTTCATTGGGGTCTGATCTATCAGATGACGTGACAACATCTTGACCATTTGACATGGTACACCCCATTAATTGCCTTGAGCCATGAAATCCATCAAGTGTCTTAAACTATCACAAAACCTTGGCAAAAAACCCAAGTCAAATGCTCAGACTGAACACTGGACCACACAAATCCTGAAAAAACTCACAGCCCTAAGCTTCTTTGTAAAAATAAACTTAGGGTTGGGGGGCGATTGGTAGACCACATGAATCTTGCCATTTACCTTATTTTTATTAAACAAAATTATAATTAATTTACTAATTGCGTAACCAAAGTCAAAATAGTTCATTTAAAAAAATAATTATTACATATTGTTTTATATATTAACCAAATCCTTCAATACTCCCAAAACCACCAAATTCTTCAACAATCCTAAAACCACCCATAGTGAATCCTTCAACAATCCTAAAACCACCCTCAATGAACTAAGTAGATGTTCTTGATTACACGGAACTGTTGTTGAACCCAACTTAGTCATGATTATTTAATTTCCCCCAATACTCCATTTTTATTTTTATTTTTTTGTTTAACAATTTTCACAATATTTTGTTTGTTGTTATAGTAATAGTAAGAACAAAACTCAAATAAAACTTGTAAACATTTAAATACACATAATATCATGTTTATAAGTTGGATAAATCAGTATCTCATTTTTCACACAACATGCACATGTGTTGGAAGTCATAATATTGCTGCCCACATAAAATTGCATAATATTAGCTTCTTCTTTTTTTTCTTTCTTTTTAAATAAGGAATCACTTGTATATCTAGGACAAAACTCAAGATAATTTTTTTTAATTAATTAAATATATGACATAAAGACTAGTTGTAAAAAAAAATGGAAAAAATGATTTGAAACCTAAATTTAAAAAATTGGTGACAAAGTCTTGTTTGGATAGCTAAATATCTAAAAAATAAAAATAAAAAGTGTTTCAAAGAATATAAGCAAATGTATTTGAAATTATAGTAAGTTAATAATGTATACATCAAGTTTTGAATTAGTAGTTGCTACTATGTGCAATTTATATCTTAGTTTCAGACTTCCATTTAAATTTTCATTGATATTGAAACTTTAGAAATATTCAATATTTGGTTGAGTTTTAGCAATCATTTTTAATATTTGTGTTGGATTTGAGTTAATTTTTTTTTTTTTTAACACAAATTCAATTTTGGTTGGACATAGGATAAGTCTCAAACAACCCAAACCAAACTATATCCCAATTTAACATTTTAATAATATTTATAATTTATATTACTTTATATAATAATATTTATTTTATTTAACTTCATTTTAGATTTGAAAGGAAAAACAAAAATAATAATTATATCATGTAATTTTCATTTTTGAAAAGATATATAAATCCATTTTTATTTTTTACTTGTTTGTTATCTTGAAATTTTGTCTCAATCATTGTTTCAATTTTGGTATAACAGATCTTTAATCATACTACATGATTAATTGTAACCTAATTCGATCAACCCAAATCTAGTCTAACTCCAATTCAACCCAAGCTTAGAAAAATAAGACTGAATTAAGTACCTCATATAAGAGATTGGTTAGATTGGGCACATGTTGATTGTTTGGCCTGAACTTGGTTCAACCTAAGACACCCAAATTACAACCCTAGTTAGAATTGTTAATATTTTATCCAAAATAACTCTAATTTTAACTCCAATCTATATATATACATACATATATATATATATATATACTTACTAAGCTTTTTAAGATAATGTCAATCACAGATACCTTTGACTTGGGAAACAACAATCAGTTGAATAATAGAAAGGTTAAATGTTAGTAAATACACACAAAAATTTTATTTTATATTTAGACTTTAGATTATTATTTTAAAGAATGTTTTGATGATGAGGAAACTTTTCAATCATTCAATTGGTTCATAAGCTTGCAACAATATCAAGACTTCATGCTTGCTTGAGGAATTTGATGTAGACGATTGGACTTGTTCTTTACATGAGGTAGGGAAGAATGAAAAGGCCATCGATATTAGACAAAAGCTGAAGATCATTATCACCAAGAGCATAAGGAAGGAGTACTTATGATACTGTTACTGCCCTTATTGTTGATCCCTTTGTTCTTGGACCTTCTATTCATCCTGATATTTTTGAGACACACAAATAGTCCAGATGCCTGAGTCTTTTGCTAGGACTACTATCAGTTTAAGCCCTTCTACTTTTGTGGCTGGATTTTTGTCATGTCCTTATATTTTCCTTAAAGGTTTAGAGTATGTTCTTCATGGTGCTAATATGGAATGGGATAAAGGGGTTCCTGATTTTGTGGATAGAGATGTGGATACTTTAGGTTTTGGATTGTGAAGTTTGAATCAATTTTGTTGCTCTCATTGTATGTTTAACCCTATTATGATTTAGGTTTGTTTAGAGAGTGTGCAGCCCCAATTGAGAGGAGTGTGAGAACTTCACTATTATAACCCTTATTTTATTTTAATTAGTAGATTCTTGAGTGTTGATGCACTTCATGGACATAGGGATCACATGCATTGATTATCAAACCACATTAAAAATCTCATGTTTTCTTTATTTACTATTTGTATGTGTGCATGGTTTGGTTAACATTAATTAGGGGAGGTTTATATTGTTGTATATTATGGTACTATTAGGGATGTTCATGATAATAGTGTTGAGGAGCTAAAGATATGGATGTTGCTATGGATAGTGTAGAGATTGATTCTCTTGATGAAATTTGGGGAGCTGATTCTGATAAAGTTGAGATTACAGGACTAAAATGAATAGACCATTAGAGATGTAATTGTGGTTTTATTAATAACAATGAGGGGAACAATAAACAGGAGGATAGTATTGCGGCTATTGATGATCATGCATGTTAAGGGCATGACATAATGATATGATATAATTTAATTTGTTTACGTTTACCTTTTTATGTCTATGGATGTTGATATCATTGTTAGTTAGAAGTCTTGGAAATCTTCAAATTAGTTGACATTATGATATAATCTAGTTTAATTGGTTTGGTTACCTTTCTATACCTTTAGATGCTGATATTGTTAGTTTGAGGTCGTAGAAATTTTCATATTAATTAGTTTTTTGAGGTTATTTGAGACTCAAATAACACAATATACGCAATATGTACTTGTGATATCTTACTTGGAAAGTGACCCTTTGGCTTAAGAAAAATTGTTTTAAGGTTGAAAGATATAATACCAATGAAAAAGCTAATGAGCCAAAGAAAATAAAAATAAATAAAAGATAAGAGTGCTTTGACTAGTTGATAGCTTGAATAGAAGGGGATCATAGCATTCTTGTCGTTAAAACCTAATGTCGAAAACCTAGTGGCTATGAGCCATCGATAAAAAATAGTTATTATTTAAGAAATTAAGGGAAAAAAAGCCGAGAAATTGACCTTTAATGGCCCTCAATGCCTAATACCTTAGTGAAATACTTGGGAGTAGTCAGTTGATCCCTTTTGAGTTTTCAATGAAAATGATATAAAAAAAATTGATTTAGGAGTAAATAAGATGGAAATTAAACATTGGAGTATGTTTAGGTATCCATTGGTAAAGTAAAGGGATGACTCGGAACTATGTTGTTGTGTTGTGAATTGGATTTTTTAAACATTTTATGACCCTAATGAATTTTAAGATGAAACATTTATGATTTTTATAATACTTTAGCCCTCATTGATGTGCATTACTAGAGAGTGCCACTTAGCATGTTTAGTACTATAGATAGGTAGATTTGAATTTGTTAATTAACTTTTGGATAGCTCATCTTTGAGTTTCCAAAGAGCTTTATTCTTCTTTAGAGGGAGAGAATGTTCTAGATGCTATTTTGAATTTCAATTTCAAATTGCCTTTTTTACTTTTCTTTTCAATTTATTTTATTCCATTTTCTCATCAATATGAGGAGAGATCTTCCAAGATTTGTGGCCCTTGATAGTTCTTTTTTTGAGAAAGAAGAAGATATCACTAGAGGCAACTTAGATTGATTATATCGTTGCATTTTAAACTTGTGATTAATAACCTATTTTGTTGTATAAAGTTTCTTTCCCGTGGTTCTCTCTAAATAGAGAGACAATCAATGTTTACTTGGTTCCATTGATGTTTGATCATCCTTTAATCAGTAGATAATTCATTTGGTTGGTTGTGCATGCAATTAATGAGGAATTTCAAAAGATGATTTTGTACATAAACAATTGAATCGAGCATAAGAGAAAAAGAATAATCATGTAAGAGTTTTAGATTTGAATTTAAATGTTAAATCTTGTTTTTGAATCAAAATTCATCACTTGATCGGAGTAGTCTCAACTTAGCCTTGATTTATAGTTGAGATTATCTAGACCCTTTCTATTGTTCTTAACTTCAAATTGCAATCTTCTCTCATGTTTTCTTCATTTTTTACTTAGTTTTCTCTTAAAGCTAAGGTCCCTTGATCTTTGATCTTAGATTCATAATTGTTGATGATTATATTAGTTTTAGAACAAGAGATCAGTTTAATATACACAATAAAACACTTAAAACTTGATTTTGCCATGTCATATTACGGCGATGATAACTTGGCTTACTGTCGGCTATAATATTTTTTTTCTCTAATTTTGGATTGATATTTTTGCATTTTCCAATATTTGATCCTGGATGGTAGCAACTATACCAACCTACAACCCAAATTTTGATCCTTGATTGTAACATTTATACCAACCTATAGCCCAATTGTTTGGATTAAAAAAAGTAAGGCTAAAACGCATATTTAGAAAAACTATTTATTAGCTTTATAGTTTTTGTTGTAGAAAATATTTTGAAGTCACTCCTTACATAGAAGCTATGTTTAATTTTTCACTATATAACACATGTATAATAAATAATAAAACCAGCTGTACCAAATTTTTGTACTCAAAATAATAAACCAATCCCCATTAGAATTAGCTTGATTTTTGTTCCAAAGTAAATCTTCTTTAATTTCCTCCAATAATCCAATTTTTATAACAATTTTTTATACTCCAATACTTCCATGCTTATAATAATTTTCATTTTTTTATAAATAATTTTAGTAATAACCACTTGTATTTTTATAACTATTGCAAATAAAAGTCTCATTTTTCACCAAACGTGAACCCTACACATCCATCAATATCATTCTTTTCTAATTCTCAACCCAACATGCACCAATATTGTAAGTCATGATATTGGTGCCCCATTTATGAATTAAAGCTAAGATAACTTTGAATATTATTAAAAATAAAAATCAATCTTATATGCACTACAAAACTCAAAGATAAGTTCTCTTTTAAATGTAATTAAAGATATAGTGTAAAAGATTGCTTATATGAAAAATAAAAATAAAAATATGTCATTTGAAATATGAATTAGGTAGAAAATATCATGACAAAGTGTTGTTTCTATAGTTAAATATAAAAATATTTAGTTTAGAAACACAACTTAGAAAATGTTTATTAAAATTATAATAACTCGATATTGTGTTTCAAGTTTTGAATTAGTAGTTCCGAGAGGTGCAATTTATATTTTATGAAAAAAAAAATTTTGTAGTCTTGATACATGAAACTGGGTAAAGTAGGGTGAATAGTTAATCATGAGTTCAATTTGTCCTGTTAAATTGATTATTTATTGAGAACAAACAATCTAATATACAAATAAACAAAATTGATCACACAAATGAACACAAGGATATAACATAGAAAAAACACTTAGCAACCTACAAGATATAAAAAACCATAAACTGACTATTAATAATCCATTAACTATAGCAAAAGGGTAAACAATTTCACAATTGATTGCATACACTTACTCTCTAGGATTTTTTGCCAAAATTTTGTTCAATCAATAATCAGTGATTGATTTCATATCTACCATTGACCACCACCGATATCCGATATTTTGCTGATATTTCAACGAAATCCATGGTTGTTAGACGGTGGAAGAAATCACAGGGATTTCTACAAAAGATCAAGATGATCTCCAAATAGATAACGAGAGTGTACTTATTGAAGCTCTTAACTAAAATACTCACCCCTTGTTGGTGCAACCATCTCAATGCAACCTGCATTTCTCCAACATTTGTTTGTATTAACAAATCCAAAAATAGAATATTTTTAATAATAAATTTAAGGTAGCATCGATTGCTACAAAAAATAATTGAAAACACAGTGAATGTTACGAAAAGTTCTATATAAATATATAATATTTTTAGGGAAAAAAATTTGTTAAAAAACTACTTTTTTACATTTGAGTTCCCCATCACATAGAATTACAAATTCTAATCACTTGGGATAAGGAAACAGAACATGTGTACATTACAAAAAGCCATGGAATTCCCTAGTAGCATATTTTTGCTCAGGTCTTTTCAGTCTCAACCAAGCACTCCTATGTGCTCAGATCTTTCGAAACTCTTATTAAAGTTTTATGATAAGATCTCAAACCTTTGGTGTAGTCAAATGTACTTTCAATACACATCTTCAAATGTCTAAATGTTGAAAAGATGGAGGTATAAAGTTTCTAAAGGGGAATTTCTCTCTAATGATCCTCTTTTGGAGTCAAACTAATTTTTAATAAAATAAATTTTTTTATACTTTAAAAATCTAGAATCCCATTATAGATAGTTTCCAATTTCAAAATATTCTAAAAATCTTATCAATCAATTAGGAGAGTTTTCAATTTGTAAAACCTACAAAACATTAGTTTTTATTTAAATAAACAAACTGAAGTTAGAAAACTACAAAGCATGGAGGACAGTTTGAATGGTCACACCATTCCTCCCAATTTCCATGCTTTTTTGAGCTCCTTTTTTATGTCATATTGAACCTAGAGCATATAATTGTTATTCTAAGATCTTTACCAACCAAGCATACGTACTTACATTGAAATTGAGGACTCCTAATCAATTCAAATCCAAATCTCAAGAAGTTTATGTTAGAAATTCATATGATACATTCAATTCAAAATTAACACTTGCAAGATGAACTGAATCTGTAAAAGACTAGGCATAGTCTACTTACCTCCAACCATTGATTCAAGTTGTTGTAATCAGTTTCCAAACTCTGATGATCTCCTATGGATGGTGTATTACTGAAGAAAGAAAAATGGTAGATCACGAGTTCAGGACCATATGTGAAATATATATGCGTGGCTTCCCATCATACCATGTCTTTGCAAATTTGCCACACCCTCCTTTAACGCAGCGGAAAAAATGTGATTATGGTGGAGGACGTGGGTGTGACCACTTCAGAATCACCCCTTCATGGTGGTGAATGTGGAGACGACATGGGTGATGATAACATTCTCCCACTTGGTCCACACCTTTAACTTAATGTCCTATCTTAATCCATCAATTATCCATATTAAGTAACAAATACATGAATCATGGCGATAAGTCCTCTATATAACGAGTGTTATCTTCCATGTATTACAGTGCATTCATTTCTTAACATTTTACTTTATGTGGCAATATTAATATTACTTAATGAATAAACCCTATGTTCATTCTTGGTCCAATGAAGTTGAATTTTTCTCAAAATTAAATAAAGGTGCACATCAATATGAGAAAACATCATAATAAGAGTTTGTACAATAAAAAAAAAAAAAAAAAAACTACATAAGGGAACTAAGTCCCATGTTCATTACATGAACCTTGAATTTCAACGGTGGCATGCCCTTAGTCAAAGGATCAGCAATCATCAATTCAGTGCTAATGTGCTCAATAACCACTTTCTTTTCTTTAACACGTTCTCTTATGGCTAGATACTTAATGTCGATGTGTTTGCTTCGACTTCCACTTTTATTGTTCTTCGCCATAAAGACTGCAGCTGAATTGTCGCAATATATACTCAATGGCCTAGATATTGAATCCATAACTCTAAGCCCGGAAATGAAACTCTTAAGCCATACACCATGTGAAGTAGCCTCAAAACAAGATATAAACTCAACTTTCATAGTAGAAGTAGCAGTCATGGTCTGCTTAATGCTCCTCCAAGATATAGCTCCACCGGCCAATATAAAAATGTATTCAGATGTTGATTTACGTGAATCAACACAACCAGCGAAGTCTGAATCTGAGTAGCCAACAACCTCTAAATTGCTTGTCCGTCTGTACATAAGCTTGTAATCTTTGGTTCCTTGAAGATATCTCATCACTTTCTTTGCAGCTTTCCAATGGTCCTTACCTGGGTTACTCTGATATCATCCTAACATTCCAACAGCAAATGCAATGTCAGGCCTTGTGCAGACCTGAGCATACATCAAACTTCCAACTGCAGAAGCGTATGGAATGTTCTTCATTTGTTCCCTCTCAAGATTGTTTTTCGGGCATTGGTCCAGATTGAACCTATCACCCTTCACTATAGGAGAAACACTAGGTGAACAATTCTTCATCCGAAATCTCTCTAAAACTTTAATGATATAGGTTTCTTGAGACAAACCTAAGATACCTTTAAATTTGTCTCTATGGATCTTAATGCCAATGACATAAGATGCCTCACCCATATCCTTCAAGTCGAAATTTTTAGAGAGGAATTGTTTCACCTCATGAAGTAAACCCTTATCATTGGTTGCAAGTAAGATGTCATCCATGTATAAAACAAGAAAACAAACTTTACTCCCACTAACCTTAAGGTATATGCATTGATCCATAACATTTTCTTCAAAACCAAATGAAGAAATTATGTTATGGAATTTTAAATACCATTGGCGGGATGCTTGTTTTAAACCGTATATGGATTTCTTAAGCTTACAAACCAATTTCTCACCATCACTAGAGGGGAATCCTTCAGGTTGTTTCATGTAAACCTCCTCATCTAGCTCTCCATTAAGAAATGTTGTTTTCACATCCATTTGTTGCAATTCCAAATCAAAGTGGACTACTAATGCCAATATAATGCGCAAGGAATCTTTCTTAGATACAGGAGAAAAGGTTTTCGTGTAATCGATTCCTTCTTTTTGAGTGAACCCTTTTGCAACAAGTCTGGCCTTGTATCTCTCAATGTTGCCTAATGAGTCTTTCTTTGTCTTAAAAACCCATTTACAACCAATGGTTTTTGCACAATAGGCAACTCAACAAGGTCCCAAACATCGTTGCACTTCATGGAACTCATCTCATCCTTCATGGCATTGTACCACAATTCTGATTCTTTACAACTCATGGCTTGTGAAAAAGATTCGGGATCATTTTCGGCTCCTATATTATAGTCACATTCCTGTAGATACACTACATAATCATTAGGAATTGCTGACCTCTTAGTTTGAGTAGACCTTCTTAAGGTTGCACCATTATCTTCTAAGGAAGTATGAGGTTCAACTTGTTGTTCAGAAGTATCAGGAAACTCCTGATCAACTTGATCTACTGGAATGTTGTCAACAGCTTGTGGAACTTCAACGACTGGTTGAACTTCAACGATTGTTCGTTCTACACTCGATTGTACTTGAGGGGTGTTATGAACAATAAACAATCTATCACTTGAAGTGGAAGGTTGAGACTTTGTATGATCAATATCAGAAACTATGTTTCTGAATTGATCGCTCCCACTGACCAAGTCATATTCAAGAAATTTAGCATTTCTCGAGTCCATAATCCTAGTGCTGTGAGATGGATAGTAAAATCTGTACCCCTTAGACTTTTCAGCATATCCAATGAAATACCCACTAATAGTCCTTGGGTCCAGTTTCTTCTCCTGTGGATTATAAATTCTCACTTCAGACGAGCATCCCCAAACGCGCATATGTCGCAAACTCGGTTTCCAACCTTTCAATAACTCAAATGGCGTCTTTGGGACATCCTTGGTTGGAACTCGGTTTAATATATACACAGTTGTCTTAATTGCTTTAGTCCACAAGAATTTAGGAAGTTTTGAGCTACTAAGCATACTCCTCACCATGTCCAATAAAGTTCGGTTTCTTCTTTCTGCTACACCATTTTGGTCTGGAGAACCAGGCATGGTGTATTGGGCAACAATCCCATGCTCTTGAAGAAACTTCGCAAATGGCCCAGGTGATTGTCAATCTTCCAAGTATCTACCATAATATTCTCCACCTCTATCTGATCTCACAATCTTAATTTGTGTACCATATTGTTTCTCTACTTCTGCCTTGAAGACTTTAAAGGCATCTAAAGCTTCATGTTTATTATGAAGTATGTAGAGATACATGTATCGTGAGAAATCATCTATGAAAGAGATGAAGTATTTCTGACCATGAGAGTCTATGTCAAGACTACATATATCAGTATGTATGATCTCTAGTATGGTGGAACTCCTAGTAGCACCTCTCTTTGACTTATTGGTCTGCTTACCCTTAATACAATCCACACAAGTCTCAAAGTCAGTAAAATCTAGAGTACTAAGTACCCCATCATTCACCAATCTTTTGATTCTATCTACGGAGATATGACCTAATCTCCAGTGCCACAATGTAGAGGAATCCTCTTTTACAACACATCTCTTAATGCCAGTTTGGACATGTAATGAATTATGAGCGGTATCATTTTGTAAGAATATACAATAAAGACCATCAGACAAGATACCATTCCCAACACAATCAGATTTATAAATCAAACTGAAAAATGTTTCTGAAAAATGAAAGGAATATCCAAACGGTACAAGTCTAGAAACTGAAATCAAGTTTCGTGAGAAACTTGGTACATAAAAGGTCCTTTGCAATTCCAAAATAAAACCACCATATAAATTTAAATAACATGTCCCTATTGCTTCCACATGCGAGCCCATCTTGTTTCCGGATAAGATGAATTGCTCACTTGTCACTGGCTTCCTTAGGTTTTGCATACCCTGCAAGGAATTTGAAATGTGGATTGTAGATCCAGAATCAATCCACCATGTGTTGGTGTTTACATTAACCATATTAGATTCATAGCAAACAAATGAGGTAGGGTTACCTTTCTTCTCAAGCCAATTCTGAAATTTCAGACATTTCTTCTTCACGTGTCCTTTCTTTTTACAGAAAAAACACTTTTCGTCTTTCTTAATGTCAGATTTGGGAGGAATTTGTTGCTTTCCTTTCTGACTAGCTTGAGATTTTCCTTTCTTTCCTTTCCATTGCATCACCAGCATGGCACTTTCTCCCTGTTCCATCAATAACCTTCCTTCCTCTTGAACACACATGGTCATCAATTCATTGATAGACCACTTATCCTTATGTGTGTTGTAAGAGATTTTGAAAGGTTCATACTGAGGTGGAAGAGTGTTAAGGATAAAGTGCACCAAGAAAGATTTAGACATTTCTACCTCGAGTTTCTTCAATTGAGCCACAATGTCCCTCATCTCCATGATATGTTCACGCACACCTCTTATACCGGTGAGCTTCAGGGATGTGAACTTCATAATCAGGGTGCTTGCCAAGGCTTTGTCTGAAGTGACGAATTGCTCATCAATAGCCTTTAGCAATTCACGGACATTCTCATGTTGCTCGATTGAACCACGTATACCAACACTGATTTTTGTCTTAATGTACATCATGCTAAGGCGATTAGATTTCTCCCAGCGTTCGTATAATAAAATTTGATCAGGTGTGCTGGTATCAATGATCTTATGTGGTTCATCTTTCCTTATAGCATAATCTATGTCCATGCACCCTAATTGAAGAAGAATTCTCTCATTCCATATCTTAAAGTTATCTCCTCTAAGTTCGGGAACCTCACAACGAATATCAGATATGCTACGTAAAACTGCACAAAAGGATTACAAGCTTATTAAAAATTTGAGGCTTTAATATAAATTCATGCTTTACCAATGTAGAACATGCTTAAAATTGAATCTAATTTTATTAAAAATTGCCTGTGGGCTAAATCTTTAATTCAATCAGATTAATTATCTTTATGATAGACTTTATCAAACTATTTTATTGAATTATGAAATTTATTATGAATACAGTTTGATATTTTTTGTCTATAATCTTTATGATAAACCTATTAAATTAATTATTCCTAACTCCTGTGGGTAAATTAGGAAAAAATAATTTTAATATTTTATCCTAATTAATTATATAAACATAATGAAAACCCTGTGGGGTAAAATCATCATATTTATATAGTTAATTACAATTAATGTCCATAATGTGATCCTTATTAATATATAATTTTTATATAATGAAGGATGCTGTGGCTATTCCTTAATTATTTAAAAAATCATATGGATTCACTAGACATTAAAACTATATGATATAATTTTAATGTATTTAACCAAATTTTAGGCAACAATTGCATGCATTAAAAGCTACAACATTTAATATATCTAACACAAGATTAAGCTACATTTTATACATACAAACATTAAAATTAATGATTTAATATGCATGTATAAAGGATCACATATAATTCAGAATTAATATTAAAGGATTTCAGATTATGAAAGGGTGCCTAAATCCATATAAAAAGTAATTCATGACCGGGCCATTAGAACCTAAATAGGCCCAAATTTCTTATTTAATTCATGGCCCAATACACAAAGCCCTTGATTTTGTAAAAATGGGCCACTGCCCATTCATTTAACTAATGAGCCCAATTTCGTTAGTGGGCTTCATTGGAAATCCAATCTCTCTGTAGGTTCTCCACACAAACCCATCTTCCTAATTTTCAGCCACCCGTGGACTGCTTCATCCCCAACAACGCCATGCATGCCGCGGCCAACGGGATGGGCTGCATCCACCGGAGTGCAGCCCGATTCCCTCATTCACAGGCTTGGAATGGGGGCTGAATGGTGCTCTGAATGTTGTTGAATGGTGCTCGGAATGGGCGCCTAAAGCGCTTGAAACCAGCACTAGCAGCCACTGTGAACAACGCCTGAATATGGCACCTACAGCTGCTGAAACTGCAGCCTCAAAAAGCACAAAAAATGGCGCTTTTGGAACGCCTTAAGTCGCGCCTGCAACGGCTGAAACTAGCACCAGCAGCGGCATTTAAATAGCGCCTGAATGGCGCTTGAAATGGGCTGAAAATAGCACCTGAATGGGCGCCTGCAACCCTTGAAACTAGCACCAGCAGCAGTGCTTTAATGGCGCCTAAATATGGTGCCCGCAGTGGCTGAAAATACAGCCCAAAACAGCACCGAAAATGCGCTTTCGGAACGCCTTAAAATGGCGCCTAAATGGTGGCAATGATCAGTGCCATGAAGGCCTGTGATATGTGGTGGCAAGGCTGAAGCTATTTGCTCTTTTTAAAGCATGATCAACTTATAGATAGTATCTTACAGAGAAGAGAAACCATTAAAAAACGATTCTCTAGCAAAATAGATACCAAGGCAGAGGCAAGATTTTCATGCTCTAATACCAAATGTAAGAAATTCATATGATACATTCAATTCAAAATTAACACTTGCAAGATGAACTGAATCTGTAAAAGACTAGGCATAGTCTACTTACCTCCAGCCATTGATTCAAGTTGCTGTAATCGGTTTCCAAACTCTGATGATCTCCTATGGATGGTGTATTACTGAAGAAAGAAAAACGGTAGATCACAAGTTCGGGACCATATGTGAAATATATATGCGTGGCTTCCCATCATACCACGTCTTTGCAGATTTGCCACACCCTCCTTTAACGCAGCGGAAAAAATGCGATTATGGTGGAGGATGTGGGTGTGACCACTTCAGAATCACCCCTTCATGGTGGTGAACGTGGAGACAACATGGGTGATGATAACGGTTTAAAGTTATTTTGAGACAAATAATGACACAAAATTGCCAATTAAACTAGTACAACAACAATTTCCCCATTTAGCAATTTTGTAACAAAGCACAAAGATTACAACAAGGTTCCAAACTCTTGTAAAAATATCATTGAGTACAATATTGAATCATAGTCTAAAATTTTCATTTGTTACACTTTTCTATTATTCTCACACATTTAAAAAACAATTATGTGAAACACAAAGTGTGGCAAAAAATAATAATTAATATATAATATGATAAAATAAAAAAAAGATAAAAAATTACTCTTAATATCAAGTTTTTACTCTTTTTATCGCAAAAATGATAAACATAAGAAAATAAAGCCTAAAAAGAAAACAAGGAAGAACAATTATATATCCAAAAGATAGACAAAAAGTATAAAAATAATCAAAAAATTGTTGGGAAGTTTCTCATATTCCTAATTGGTGTATTTATATTTTTTGTAAAAAAAATATTGTATAAAATATTCTTTGAGTTCATGCGTGATTGTAATCACAATATTCATTGTAGAATAAGGAAAGGTAATAGGAATATCTCTATAAATAGTTTAGGTAGCAAGGGAAAAAGTTTTGAGAAAGATGGACTTGCGAGTACACTGATGGAGCAAGAGGACTCACCAAGATATAGATGTGAGGAGAAGTGAGAGACAATAATCAAGAGATCTCCTAGTTCAAGGTGAAAATACAAAAGGTAGAAAAAAAGTGGGATATTTTGACACTTAATAGTTTCATTAATAGTCATGGTTATGCAAAGGGTGAACCACTAGATTGCTGTTATTTCGCATCACTGGTTTCATACAGAGTTCATTATGCAACTTCCAGATGGTTCAATCCGTACAGGAAGCCTCTGGATTCTGATTCGGCAACTCTTACTGCAGACATTGAATTCTGGCACTTTTCGCCTCTTGATGATTCAACTTCAGACAAACTGGTTAAGGTAGATTTCAATTTGGGGGCAGTGAAGAGTTCGTCCATTATGGAATTGAACCTTCTCTCAGCTTCTCCAGCCATTGTTTCCAGAATTGTGTCAAATGCGTGCTTGGGAGTGGCTTGGGAATCCATGCTCCTTCTAACAGTTTGCACCAGATTTTGCATGAAAACAATCCACTTAAACATCCTCCTCCCAGTGAGACATGTTCTTAATCTTTTCTGCCTCTGAAAACACACTGGAGTGCGTCATCAAGAGCATCAGAACCAATAGAGTGGAATATGCATTTCAGGCTCTCTTTCTGAACAACAACAGCAATGAGTTCTGCATTCAGGCTGAAGTTTCATCAATTGCTGCTTTGATGGCAGATGTTGTGATTGCTGCCCTTGTGTTGCCTAGTTATCTGCTGAGGAAGGGTCAGACCACCACCCGTTATGAAAGCTTTCAGATTTGCCCTTTGAAACAGCTCCAAAAAGCTTCTTTCTGATTCCTGATCCTTGTAGGCCGATTTCAATGGGACAAGAGTGTGTCCTATTTGCGTATCGGACATTTTTTCACCAAGGCCAAGAACTTCTGAGGTATCTCCAGGTTGCCGCTCTCTTTGCATGATGCCATCACTAATGTTCAATCCTACCTTCAAAGTGGCTTTTCTGCTAGTGGGTTCTGCCCTGTTCCAAAAATATTGCTAACAGAACAACTTTGAAAATATTCATCCGATCCATCAGCACCTTGAATTTGAATCTGATTGTTGGTTTCAAAAACATTTTCTAACAGCTTCTCCTTCCTCTGGCTTACTAAGGTTCCTTAAAACACTAAAAACCGTTGAACCACTTTTAAGGTACTCAGATGATTCATCAGTAACCTGGACTTGATTAATGGTCACTTGATATGTATTCCCAAACAACCTAACAACTATATATAATTTTGTTATCTTGTCAAATATATTTAAAAAGGATAGATATTTACCATAAAATAACCAAATATCAAATAGCTGTACATGATAACAAAAACTTATGTGTGATCTTCTCCTCTAAAAACTGCAGCTACTACAAATGTCACCTAACCTCTGGGAAGAAAGAAAAAAGTAACATTATTTTATGTTTATTTTTGAAAGTTTAGTAAAAATTCAATGGAAAAGAATCCATGTCCAATGTATATTAAACATGTCACCCAATCTCTTGCAAGTATGAAAAAAAGACAACATTATTTTATGTTTGTGCTTGAAAGTTCATTAAAAATATATAAATATGTATCCTAAATATATCGAAATGTATCCACAAACAACCTAGCAAGTATACATGATCTTGTACTATTATCAAATATATATATAAGATATTTACTAAAAAAGAACCAAAAATTAAATAATTATGCATGATAACAAGAACATAAACATGATTTTGTACTCTAAAAATTGCAAGTGCTACAAATGTCACCCAACCTCTTGAAAGTAAAAAAAAAAAAACAACATTACTTTCTGTTTATGTTTCAAACTTTTTTAAAAAAGATATAAGCATGTACCTAAATATATCCAAATGTATTCACAAACAACCAAACAACTATACATGATCTTGTTCTCTTATCAAATATATATAAATGACATAGATATTTACCAAAAAATCCAATAGCTATACATGATGACAAAAACTTATGCATGATCTTGTACTCTAAAAATTGTAAATGTTGCAAATATCACCTAACCTCTTGCAAATAAGAAAAAAACAACATTAGTTTATGTTTATATTTAAAAGTACTAATTAAAAAGATAGAAACAGGTAGCCAAATACATAAAAAATAAAAAAATCTAGCAATGAACTTTTAAGGAAAAAATATAGATAAGATATGTACCTATAAATATCCAATAAAAGAAAAAACTAATTGAAACTTTGCATACATGATAGCAAGAACCTATGTTGATGTTGTATTCTCAAAATTGCTACTACTGTAAATGTTATTCAACCTTTTGCAAGTAGATAAAAAAACTACATTACTTTAAGTCTATATTTGAAATTTTACTAAAATGATATTAACATGTACCAAAATTTATGCAAAAAGAATCCAACATACATACATAATAATAATAATAAATAAAAAAATATGAATTTGTACTTTCATCAAATGTATCTTTTAAAAGATATAGGTATGTACCAAAAGTATCCAAAACTTCAACATCTATGCATGACAAAAAGATCTTACGTATGATCTTGTAATTTCAAAATTGCAACAACTGCAAATGTCACCCTATACCTTGCAAAGAGGAAAGATGCAACATTGATTAAAATTTATGTTTGAAATTTTATTAAAAAATGATAAAATCCACATACCCACTATACTTGGTCTAAGATAAGAGTACTAAAAAATGAGACCCATTCAGATCTCACTTCATTTAACTTAGCTTGTGAATAGGTTTTTTTTCCTTCAAACTAAAATATATGACAAGAGAAAATATGTTAATGTGAAACATTAAATATATGTATAAGTTCTCATGTACTTATGAAAATACATAAGTAAATAAACCTGAGATGTTAGGAGACTTCTATTTGCAATTATGTCTTGCATGTATTGCATGAAAAAAATATCCACACATGACACCATCTAACTGTTTGGGCCCCTATGAGCAAAATTATATCAACAAAATTTCACGATCAAATATGACATCATATAAATTTGGTCAATTTTTTCATCCTTCACATTTTAAATTTATAAAAACAATGAGTGACATAATGTTAGTTTCAAGTAAAATTTGCATCTAAATTAAGTCAATACATGTCTAGCATAATACCCAAGGCTCCCATGTTTATAACTTGGAGGGTTAAATTGGGTAAAATATAAGAATGTCAAATAACATGTATATGTGAAATATGGACAAAAAAATGAATAGATAAAGGTAATGATTAATTATATTTATTAAGAATAGTAATTAACTTTAGAAAAAGAGAATAGTTAACTTTGGTTTGTGTGAGAATATCCCTTAGAAAAGATCATGACTTTTAAGACTTCATTAAGGTAAATCAATCAAGCTTCAAGAGCAATTATTGATAATATATTTGGAAATATGTAGTATTAGCCTCCTTTTACATCTCATAGATTGACATTATAGAAGAGAAATGCAATTAGTAATTATAAGGAATAAATGTTTTACATATGAATAATTTGATTGAAGATGGATAAAAGAGTAAAGAGTTTAGATTAAAGAGAGAGAGAGAGAGAGAGGTTGTGCCTTACAAGAAACGTCTAAACTAAATATAGGATGTATATAAGACATACTAAGGCCAAAAGAAAGATATAAAGAACAACTCACACCTAAGTAACATGATCAAAGCTATCTAAAGGATCCCCATTGCTTTCTTACCCACACACACATCTAAATGGTTCTAAAGGAATGTAAATGCTATGGATATAGCGATCAAATTTTAATAATTGTTCTTCCTATGACTAACATTTCAAATTAACTAATTATGTATACATTAATTTTTTTTATGCTTGAATTTTCAATGTTGATATCAAAGTGCTTGCATAGACTAATTTTATTAAAGTAACAATCACAATAATATTCAATTTATAATATAAATGTTAGTAAAGGAAAAAGAACATGATAAATATATGCTTAATTACTTAATTGAGATAAGGATTAGAGGTCAACTGACCACACACCAAAGAACATCAAATCTCTTAAAATTATTAGATCCATCCCCAACAATGGTGATACAAATTGACTAAATTCTTAGCCCAAGCATAGCTAATGATATAAAATAGTGACATTCCCTATTTTCCAAGAACTACTCTTGTTTAAAAAAGAAAAAAGAAAAGAAAAGTTTCATTTCAGATTTTATATGTTATGCCTTGCAAACAATAATAATCTTTTTAAACTCAAATTTTTTTATTACTTCTAACCTTCTGTCACAAACTCAATAGGGCACAAAAGTATTCTTTACCAAAACCTAATTGAAAATAATCCATGAAATCTATAAAGGCACGATAGCCCTAAGAAAAAAGAATTATATTCTTATAAATTTCAACAAAGGTTAACATCAAAAGAAAGAACCTTAAGAAGATTACCACCTAAATCATTTACTACCTTAAGGTTGAAACACTTACCATCTCCACGGTGTTACATCAAAGGAAGAGATTGATAAACTAAGGTAAGATGAATTGAGGGTTGAGAAGGTGAGAAATGTTAGATGCGACAATTGAGAAGGTTAGAGCTAAGGAAAAAAACTTAGGGTGAAAGTAAAAGTATTATATATACATATATAAATTAGGGTTGCTTATGGGCTACAATTATGCCGTCGGTGGGTTGACCAAAACAAAGCCCATTATTTAAGTATGTTTAACTCGTTTAATAAAATTTTGAAAAACAATTATGTGAAACACAAAGTGTGGCAAAAAATAATAATATATAATATGATAAAAAAAGATAAAAAATTACTCTTAATATCAAGTTTTTACTCTCTTTTTATCACAAAAATGATAAACATAAGAAAATAAAGCCTAAAAAGAAAACAAGGAAGAACAATTATATATCCAAAAGATAAACAAAAAGTATAAAAATAATCGAAAAATTGTTGGGAAGTTTCCCATATTCCTAATTGGTGTATTTATATTTTTTGTAAAAAGAATATTGTACAAAATATTCTTTGAGTTCATGCGTGATTGTAATCACAATATTCATTGTAGAATAAGGAAAGGTGATAGGAATATCTCTATAAATAGTTTAGGTAGCAAGAGAAAAAAGTTTTGAGAAAGATGGAATTGTGAGGACTACATTGATGGAACCAGAGGACTCACCAAGATATAGATGTGAGGAGAAGTGAGAGACAATAATCAAAAGATCAACTAGTTCAAGGTGAAAATACAAAAGGTAAAAAAAAAGTGGGATATTTTGACTCTTAATAGTTTCATTAATAGTCATGGTTATGCAAAGGGTGAACCACTGGATTGCTGTTATTTCGTATCACTAGTTTCATACAGCTGTTCATTATGCAACTTCCAGATGGTTCAATCCGTACAGGAAGCCTCTGGATTCTGATTCGGCTACTCTTACTGCAGACATTGAATTCTGGCACTTTTCGCCTCTTGATGATTCAACTTCAGACAAACTGGTTAAGGTTGATTTCAATTTGGGGGCAGTGAAGAGTTCGTCCATTATGGAATTGAACCTTCTCTCAGCTTCTCCAGCCATTGTTTCCAGAATTGTGTCAAATGCGTGCTTGGGAGTGGCTTGGGAATCCATGCTCCTTCTAACAGTTTGCACCAGATTTTGCATGAAAACAATCCACTTAAACATCCTCCTCCCAGTGAGACATGTTCTTAATCTTTTCTGCCTCTGAAAACACACTGGAGTGCGTCATCAAGAGCATCAGAACCGATAGAGTGGAATATGCATTTCAGGCTCTCTTTCTGAACAACAACAGCAATGAGTTCTGCATTCAGGCTGATGTTTCATCAATTGCTGCTGTGATGGAAGATGTTGTGACTGCTGCCTTTGTGTTGCCTAGTCATCTGCTGAGGAAGGGTCAGACCACCACCAGTTATGAAAGCTCTTAGATTTGGCCTTTGAAACAGCTCCAAAAAGCTTCTTTCTGATTCCTGATCCATGTAGGCCTATTTCAATGGGAGAAGAGTGTGTTCTATTTGCGTATCGGACATTTTTTCACCAAGGCCAAGAACTTCTGAGGTATCTCCAGGTTGCCGCTCTCTTTGCATGATGCCATCACTAATGTTCAATCCTACCTTCAAAGTGGCTTTTCTGCTAGTGGGTTCTGCCCTGTTCCAAAAATATTGCTAACAGAACAACTTTGAAAATATTCATCCGATCCATCAGCACCTTGAATTCGAATCTGATTGTTGGTTTCAAAATTATTTCTAACAGCTTCTCCTTCCTCTGACTTACCAAGGTTGCTTAAAACACTAAAAACCACTGAACCGCTTTCAAGGTACTCAGCTGATTCATCAGTAACCTGGACTTGATTAATGGTCACATGAATGTCTTCCACATCTTCTCCTTTGACATCTTTCTCGCTCTGAAACTCGTTTGCAACACTCTTTGGTCCATGAGTCAGCAGGTACTCAGGCAGGTTCAGGGAATTATAAGAGGCCCTCCTATTCTTCCTATCAAATCTCAACAATCTGCTGTGCAGAATCTCCACAATTCTCCCATAATCAGCTTGTGAGTATAAATTTGCCATAATGACAGTATTAATTGTGTTTTCAGGCTCCATTTCAAACAAATGATCACAAACAAACTTCCCAAGTTTGACATCACAAGAAACTGATACCCCATTCAGCAGTGCACCTAGACTTAGGCATTTGGTTCAATTGACATTTTAGAAATGAATTATGTTGCTTCAGAGAGCATTCTAACTCGGTTTAGAACTCCTACCATTCAAACTTAATGTTCAACAGAGAGCTGAATGCCTTAGTTTAGAAACATCTCATTAAATATCTTCCAAGCTCCGTTGACCATCCATGAATGGGCACAAGCCGCTAACATTGCAGTGAAAGTGACATGATCAGGCCTAGTTCCAGATTGAATTTCCTGTGTTGCTGCTTTTTGAAAGAGATACATTTTTGTCTACTTCAACAACCTCTCCGGAGAACAACTTCTCTAACTGATGGGGTTCTGTATATTTCCAATGAAGGGAATGGTCTGTGGAGGAAGAACTCAAGCTTGACACGACAAAGCTGTAGAAGAGCATTCCCTGGCATCAACTTTCATTTGTGCAGACCCCTATGAGGACATCCCAACTGGTATGAATAATTCTGAATTCCTTCTGCATATCTGATGAAAATTGATGACTTAAAGCAAGCTGAAGCATCATATCATATAGATACAGGGCACAATCTCTTGTACCAATAGGTGCCTCCTTGCCCAACCTGATATTTTCTGTAACACCCTTCAAATAATCAGTTTCTGATTATTTGATGAAACAGGTGCAGCTTTCATGAAAGTTTTTGGAAAAGTTCCCATGGTGCTTCTCATCAGAATATTTTACCATAAGAATTTCAAGTAGTAGGGTTCCTAGAGATGCCCTAACCATCTGTCTAGGACTGATTCCTGCCAACAAATCTTCCCACACCAGAAGTTGTATGAACTGATCTGCGAAGGGATCATGCACCACTTCCATTGATATTTGACTTGTCATCTAAGAAAGAATCATTAGATGAAACCATGTCTAATGATTGCTCACTGATTTGTCCCAGAAAAAAAAAAGTAGGTTTCATCTGATCAAAAGGAAGCTGTAGCTTGCCCTTGTAGAAATTTGAAAGTGCACAAGTAGCATTCCTGGCCATATACAACTTTGCACGCCAGTTCAACTATGCTAGAAAAGGAAGCAGAGCCCCATTGCCAAAGATAAGATCACCGCATCTGAAATCTCATGATGCCACCAGTAAGCTTGTTGTCCTTTTGAAACCCAGAACAGATCTCTTCAAGAATTAGACCAGGGGAAACACTTATTGGATAGTACCAGATTATTAGTTAGTTTCAATTGTGATGTAGATTCTGGAGCTGAACCGGTAAGCCTGTTTGCACTCAGATCCAGAGATGCTATCTTCTTGCAATTGAAAAGGTCCAAAGGGATCTCTCTAGTCAATTGGTTTCCAAGTCCTCTCTTAAAACAGAATCATTTTCTACAAAAGTCACCATCTGGGCAATTGTTGGACATTGTGTCAAAATTTCCATCACAAATGAATTTCTTGGTAGCACCATTAGTAGTCTCAGCAGTCAAGCTCACTGAATCAACTCCTTCACTAGCTTATTCAAATGCTCAATAGCAGCCAGGAATTCTCCATAGTCTATTGTTCCACTGTTGTCAATGTCAGCTACATCCAATGTTGTGTTATTCTTGAGAATCTTTCCAAATGCAATCAATTGATAATACAACTCATACAGTGTCCACTAATCCAGCTTGCACAACCTTGGCCAGAGGTACTTTTGAATGGACTCTACCATAGGACACAGTTCCAAGAGATACAACTGAAGCGGCTCTAGTAGTGGTTGGAGAGGGACCCATCCAAATCTCTCAGCTCCTTGACCAACATTTGTGTCCCTGGAAAAGTAGACTGATGCAGTGTTAACAACCTCACACTTTTGACACTTTGCATACATATCAGCCAGTTCATTCCCCAAGAACAAGCCCAAGACCATCCCTCTCCGATTGATAAATCCATCAATCTACTTCCCCAAATCAAGTGCACCAAAAAAATTAAAGAACAAAGCAAAGACTAGAACAGAGGAGTCCCAGAGAAAACAAGACAAAATTTAATTCATATTTATTTGTTAGATGTGAATCCAAAATTCTGTCTATCTTTATCTATTGGATATGAAGTAAATTCTGTTTGTCTCTCCTTCTATGGTTTTGATCTATTGGATATGAATCCAAATTCTATGTGTCTCTCCTTAGTCTATGGTTTTGTGTCTACTTTTGTCTCTCTTCTTTGATCTTTCCTTAATAGTTTTGTGTCTTTTTTTTTTTCTTGTTCTTGTTCTTTTTCTTTTTTCTCTCTCCTTGATAGTTTTATGCCTTCTACTACTTCTTTTTCTTTGAGAATATACTTTTTCTATTCTTACTGAGGCTTATAATGTCTCTAAGTTTGAATTTGTTCGCATTGATCCTTTTGTGGATGATATAGATAGTTTTCATGAAGATATTGATACTTTGGTTATTGATTTTTATGCTCTTTTGTCTCCTCCTATAGCTACTCCTAAAAGTTGTTTTTGATCCTCTTTGGCAACAGGTTATGATTAAGGAACTTTTGCTTTGCATAAAACTAATACTTAGTATTTGGTACTTCAATTAAGTGGTACAAAGCTCAATTGGTTGCTAAGGAATTTTCTCAACAGTTTATTACAAAGTTGTTTACCAAGTCATACCCACTTTCCCATTTTTTATTTTCAATTGACAAACTCTCGATGCTTCTTACAGTAGCATTGTGAGTTTGTGGGGGGATGTTAGAAGTTATTAATATATTTAGTTACTGATTCATCCCCATTGCAGTCATGCCATTTGATTATGGTTCAAATGAGTGTTATCAACAAAATTTATAAAATCTAAATCACCTCACACTAGGGTAGCATAGCTAACATAATATAGTGGCTCTAGGATCATCCACAGGGATGGGTTTTCATCGTACAGTTAACTTTAGTGAAGGAATTAAAAGGGTGCTTTTCCTTATGAAAATTAGCTTTTAAAGAAAATGGAATTGTGGTTGCAAAGATTGATTTTAAGTTAAGCTAAAACAATAATTGAAGTTAACTACAAAGAAAAGGTCTCTTGGAGCTTTAGGTCACTAGGATCAGGTTCCTTAAGCAAAGGGGGAGATTCTGGATCTTCTCCTCATGTTGGGGATAATAACATAAAGGATCGTTATCTCCCGAACCGGTTCTTGTATTTAGCAATTAAGATTTGATCCAAAGGGTTCATAAAAAATGGTAATTGCTTCCCATTAATGGCTTCAAACACTAAAGACCCTCACCTTGAATCACCCTCCAATGGCTCGTAAATGATAACTAATAGACATCCATGGATCTAGCAATAGACATCCATGGATCTAGCAATAAGCATCCATAGAATCCGAAAAGCTTACCAAGTATTGGTCATTCAAGGTGATTTTAAGGGATTTAAGGCTAAACCTTGAAATAAAAACCATTGATGATTAACAACTACTTTCATTTAAAGCAAGGACAACTCCTACCTTTGCATTCAGGTCCTTCACCTAACTTCCATCACTCCAAGAAACATAAAACGTAGCCACTCATCCCCTAAGAAATCATCCTCAGAGGTTGTTTGGCTAGAAAGAAAAGTGAAAACAAAATGAGAAGGAAAGGTAGAGCAAAAAGCTCTCTATATTTCTTACTGTCGGAATTTACAAGTGTTCAAATAAAAAACCATCTATATCCCTCCCTCTCTCTCTCCTTATATAGAAGCTACCTAAAAGATATATAAAAAGATATAAAAGAAAATATGTAGGTTGGTTACAAGGAGAAACTAGGAAATTACACAAAATATTTGAAGATAAAAATTTAATGAAATCGATGCATAGGAAGATTTTGCATACCATGCAAAATTTCGCATGGTGCGTGAAATCCATTGGCTACCTCAAGTGGTTTCGCATGGTGTGCGAAATTTCACACAACCATGCGAAACTACTGGTTTGCTGGACTTCTTCCTTGCATCTTTGATTGGTTTGGAAAAGGGCTATGAAGTGCTCCAAAGCTTGGATTCTTCATGTATTTGAGCTTCAACTTGCATTGCCATTGATTTCACAAGATTCTCCTTCTTCTTGGCTTGTTTCAATAATAAAAAAGCTACCAAAAACACCAAAACTTGCCAAAAATTGATTAGTAACCCTTGCTAGGTTCCTTAATGTGCCAATTGAGTTAAAAAGTATTAACTACTACTCAAAAGTATTTAAAAAAGTTAGTTTCAAGCTACAAAAGAGTACTTTTTGAGTAGTAATCAGTTACTTTTGGAATTAAGCCCCAAAAAGCAAGATATGATGTAACAAAGTTAGATTTAACTATCCCCTTGCTATCATTTTAGTGTATTGATATTGATTTAAGCATTCAATCCATGTTTCTTACATTATACATGACTTAGGTGCATTAAGAGTTGTAAAGAAGATATAAGTCTTGGGTTCCTTATAAGTAGATGAGTTGCCCATAGTCAGTTCATGGATTTAGGTAATCTAGTAGAGATTGTAGTGCACAACCTCCTAGTTGGAGGGATGACTTGTCTTGGCCATCGGGATGGGTTTCCTATGGTAAGTGCACTAGTGTATGTGATGTACACTAGATAGGACCTATGATGAATCAAGACGTAAGAATATCAATTGTCATAATTCACCAAGCTACTATACTACATGGACTCTCAACCTTGAGAGGATATTGAGTCTGTGACAAAATCATAGGAGGCTTTGACCCCTGAGTAAGACCCTAAAGTGGTTATATATCCCTATGGATTAAGCCACTATTGATGGAGGTTGATGGAAAAAGGTATTATCAATAGAGGCACTGTGATATCTCATGGGATTAAGATAGTGTGTCCCTTTAGGTGATCCAAAGAATATGTGATCATGAAATCTGTGGCCATAGTAATTTCTTTAGTGGAATTTGACTTATGCTCTTTGAAACTAGAGTATATCAGTTGATCATAAGATAAGTGGGATCTGTAACTCAAGGATTTGAGAGGTAATCTTGATAGGTGATAACACTACCTTATTAGATTATAGACACCAATTCATGGAGAGTTTGCATGTAATGGATAGTAGGTCACTAACGCGAGTTTTGTCTCGTTGTTATTTACATAAGGTAATGGAGTGCAGTTGATTATCTTTAGTGGAATGTTGAATCAACTTTAGAATTGGATTATGAGGGAGCTAGTACACCTATGAGTCCTAGTGGTCTTGCTTTAAGTTCACATACTATGATGGCATAGTTTGTGAGAGTTGGATTGACTCTTATGTATATTATTGTGCATAAGGGCATTTTGGTAATTATGCAAGGTTACGGAAGGGATGATGAACAAGGTCTTTGGATTAGGCTAATTAATTAATTAGATCACCCTATGTGGTTAATTAATCAATGACCTATTTTGGGTTAGATTAAATGACCCAAGCCTCAATGGGCTCAAGTCACTTAAGCCTAATAGGCAACCTTATAAATACCTTCTTATAGGTTAGGGTTTAATGACTTTTAGTTAGTCATCTTCCACCTCCAAATAGAGAAAGAGAGCAAAATCTTCCTCCCTTCCATTGCCCACACTTTGAAGTGCTAAGATTATGGTTTGAGTCATCAAGTGGAAGATTTTGGGTGTATGAGACCTTCAGACTCTTCAAGATTCTTTTTCATATGATGGATTTTGATATGGAAACATCCATATCACAAGTATGAGCACTTTTTATCTAGTTCTTTATTCTAATGTGGTTTTTTAAGCCAATTAATTTATGTCACGTTAGATCTAAAGATCCTTAAGAATATATGAATGCAACCTACAAGATCCAAGACATGAAAATGGAGTAATCTGGAGTTCCCAACAATTATATATTAGAACAAAAGGAATATTGTTGCTTTATTCTGATTAGTTATAAATGATATGTTTTCATCATGTTTACTTATTTGAGCATATACTTCTCTTTTTTGTTTCTTTTAAGTCTCATAATGTTTCTAAATTTGAACTTGTTCACATTGTTTCTTTCTTAAACAACACAAATATTTTCCAGTAGATACTGATACTATGATTCCTAATCGTCATGCTTGTTCTCCTCCTACGACTACTTTAACACCTTTTAAGATTATGGATCCTCCTCCTCCATGTTCTTCTTAGCATCTTTATAAGTCTTCTTGATTACTGGATTTTGTTTATTCTTCTTATTCAGATATTTTTTTTTTACATCATTTTCAATTTCTATTCACAATCTTTATGAGTTTTTATCATATAGAGAAGTTGTTCTTAATCCTCTTTGGCAATAAACTATGACTGAGGAACTTTCTATTTTACATAAGATTGATACTTGGTAAGGTGCCATTGGTTCTTACTGGGTATATACAATCAAAACTGAGTCTAATGGTTTGATTGAGTGGTACAAGGCTAAATCGGTTGCTAAGGGGTTTTCTCAATAAGATTATATAGATTATGAGAAGACCTTTGCTCCGATTACAAAGATGACTACTATCTGTACTCTTATTATTGTTGCTTCTATTCGTCAGTGGCATACATCTTAGATGGATGTTTAAAATGCCTTCTTGAATGGTGATCTTTAAGAAGAAGTCTACATAGTCACCTCATGCTTGGTTTGCAGAGTTCTTTGATGTGCTTACTTTTCTTAGCTTTCACCATAGTCATCACAATCCTGCACTTTTTCTAAAGTGCACTCTGCTGCTCATATTCTTCTTACTTTATATGTTGATGATATGATTATTATAGGTTATGATGTTGATGGGATTTCAATGTTCAAATCCAATTTAGCTTCTTGTTTTGAAATAAAGGATTTAGGTGCTCTATGATACTTTTTTGGTATTAAGGTAGCCTCTTCTCCGAAAAGTTATCTGCTCTCACAATCTAAGTGCATAATTGATATTCTCAATTGAGTTCGCCTTACTGATACTATGACTGTTGATAATCCTCTAGAGGTTAATGTTTGGTATTCTTCTTTTGATGGTAAGCCCTTACTAGACCGTACTTTATATCGTACTATTGTTGGAAACTTGGTCTATCTCACTATTACATATTCAGACATTGCTTATGATGTTCACATTGTTAGTCAGTTTGTTGATTCTCTTACTACAGTTTACTGGGTTGCTATTCTTTGTATTCTACTGTATCTTTGGGGCATTATATTTCATAGTCTTTTATTTCCATCCACTTCCTCTTTAGAGTTATATTCCTATTCTCATGTTGATTGGGCCAATGATCCTGAAGATCAAAAGTCTACCACTAGATTTTATATATTTTTAGGAGATTCTCTTATTTCTTGGAAGAGCAAAAACCAAACTATTGTTTCTCAATCTTCTATGAAAGCTAAGTATCGTGTTATGACATCTACCACTAGTGAGATAGTTTGGTTACATTAGTTACTTGTTAAGCATCAAGAGAAGGTGGAGGAGGAGCGGAGCTTAAGGTGTCTTAAGAGTGGATCCACGAGATAATATAAGAAAGCTAACCCTAGATCTCATAGAGTTGAGTATCCTATTAACTCCATCCTCAAGGGAAGATGGGTCATGGAATCCATGATCTCTCTGGAAGCCAGGTAGGTCGAAGTTGATGCAGCGTGAGAAGCTTAGGATGAACTAGCACAATCACGACTGGAGTGAGTCCTTAGATCAGGCTCTAGAAAGTCAACCTTTGGAATAGAAGCATCCTACTCCATCGCTCGGATCTCATCTTCCTTTGTAAAAGCCTCCTGAGCTGCCTATTGAGCTGATGTGACATTCTAAGGGCCATGGGGAAGAAGGAATGCCATAGGACCATACACATGACTATAGTGCTTCACTTAGGAGCTCCCATAAATAAAGGCATAAGAAGCTTGGACCCTTAGAGCAAGATTGATCTTGAATTTGGTATCCTTCAGAATTTGAGATATAAGAAAGCCGAATGGTATTAGAGCCTTTGAATCCCAAACCATATCCTCAACATCCATAGCTAACAATGAAACCATTATTACGATCATCCAACATACCAACACACCTCACCCTACTCTTATCATCATTAACTTCCTCTGAAACTCGCATCCATGAATTATCTCAAATGGATACTATAATTCTAATATCTATTCATTGGTTGTAATCTATTTAGTTATATTGATGGCACCCAATCTTACCCCACTTGCCACCATCACTACCAATGGTGTCACCTCATTAAACCCGATATTCTTTCTAGATATGTCAAGATCAATTAATTCTTAATGGCACCATTCTCAGTTATCACTCTTTGACTAATATATTGTTTATTGCTAGGGCTACCACCTCTCATGAGGCATGGACCAATTTTAGTGACACTAATAATCTCTAGTTGCAATTTAGAATTATCATCTTCTTAAGTCTTTTTAACTTTATTTGTAATGCTTGTCAATGCAATAAAAATCCCAAATCACTGTTTTCTAAATTTTCTTTTACTTTCTCTCACCCTTTGGAAATTATATTTTTTTATGTTTGGACCTCTACGATACTATCACACAATAACATTAAATATTTTGTTAGATTTGTTAATTACTACACTATAAATTATCATTATAAAATCTTTTGCCACAAAACGAGATTCTTTCTCTAATAATTTGTCTATTAGAGAAAGAATTGTAGGGATCATTTTTTCCTTTTTAGTAAGAATATATGAAAGAGATATAAATTAAAATTTTTGTACTATTTACACAATTAATAAGTCCATGTAACATCCTTGAATACGTCTTTCTCTCTTACTTACATCTATCAACATCTTGTAACAAGTGCAATTGTTTAAAAATTGAGTTAGCATAAAGATTTACTACTATAAACTAACTCAAATTAGCTAAAATCTACAAAACTTATTCTTAGGAGTAGCAAGTTCCCTTCTTATTCACCCTGCAAACAGTTGATTACCAAGTGAGCAGCCAACAAATTTCAAAATAATTTTAAGAGGCTAACCTAATTCTGTAAGGATCTACTAACTTAATCTTTTATGTAGCCTAAGCATTAATTTGGTGATATGGGCCATATCCATGGCTTTCCTCAAGAAATTTTTTTCTAATCACATTTCAGACTTAAACCAAAGCTAATATTTTACCATACTAATTATTTATTGTAAATTTCAAAACTCTACATATAAACATTTAATTTTTTTTTTTATAGATATCAATTTATTTAATCAAGAAGAAGATATAAACTATAAATATATATATATATATATATATATTTTTGTGAAACAACTTATAATACTCAAACAAAACAAAATAAAAAGAATACTTAATGAATAGTTTAGTTTAACAAACTAATCTTCCAGATTATAACTCAAGACCATTACAACAAATCATGAAATATATATAAATCAAATCAAATATGTAAAAAATAAATAAATATTAATAAAATAAATAATTTAAAACACATACATGTTCCGACTCCATTCATGTCATTGTATTTACAACTATAAGAAGTAATCCAACATTAAGAAAAAAAAAATGAATTTCCTATTTGAGAAAGTTGAAAATTTTATATATGCTATGAATTTAAAACTAGTAAAAAAAATTCATTTTGAAGAAATAAAATGAAAGAAAAATTTAAGCTTAATCATAATTCTTAATTCAAGTTTTAAAGTAGTAAAAATACAACATTTCGAGGTACATTATGAATACTTGAGTGCAAAGATATTAATAAGTCTATACCATATATTGATGAAATTTCTATGTTTCCTAAAATATATTTGGAATTTTTTTAAAAGAAAATAAAAATTCCAAAAAGAAGGTTAAAAAAAAATCATGATATGTGAATTAAGAAGAAAATAATATCAAAATGAAAATAATATCAAAAAGATAATAATATCAAAATGATATGTGAATTAGGATAAAGGTAATTTTGGTATTAAATAGTAGCAAAACTAAAACTAAAATGAAAGGCTAATACATGAATAAAACCTAGAGGGAACTTGGCAACCTCTTGAAATTGAGTGTTCTAACATGTTAACTCAAGGTATAGTAAATAACACTCTTTATACTTCTACAGTGGAGGAAGAAAAAATAAACAATTGTATCATCATTAAGAGGAAGTATGATACGTTTGAATTAGGATTAAGTATGTAATGAGAAGTAGAACAAAGAAAGTTTAAATTTCAAGATGGTTTATAAGAAGTTGAAAGAAAATTTTAAATCCTCACTTGAATTTGACAGTTTAAAGCTAGTAGCATGGAATCACATGAAACTTACAAAATATGATATATTGGTCAATCTACCTTTAGTATTAGCATGACTAAAGGTGTTAAAGCAACATAACTTGTTTCGTTCGTGAACAAGGACCTTTAATGTCATGTATTCTTGTACCATTTACAATATAAGAGGTTATACTAGTAATAAGAGCCATATTTAACTACTTTACAAATTTCATTTGATAATTGCATAGGCTACACATTGATTTAATTGTTGTCAAAATTTAAATTTTATATGTCAGATTAAATGACTTGAAATAATTTTCTAAAACTCTTAATCCACCTATGTTTAAATATGAAACACTAATATAATAGAACAAGTTCACACTAGTGTCAATATGCATATCCCCCTCTATGTCTTCTAGTCATAAATCTATAAAACCTCATATAATGCACATTCGAGTTAAAACAACTAAATTGATATCTCTTATTGGTTACAATGTAGAATGTGTGGAAGTTTAGAGACCGGTACTTTTATAATGGGTTTCTTTAGTATATTATTCACAATGAGACTTTTTTTCTCTCCTCTAATGGGGTAGAACGATGACAATTACTTTTATAAGTAAGCACGTTGACTCTATTTTACATTCACCTCTATGTATCCTTAACCTTAATAACTATATTTAATATGGAAGACATGATAATAGGGGCAAGGAATTCATGCTCCAAAATAAAATGGTTTTTAATTGGAAATCATTTATAAATAAAAAGTAAAACTATAAAACTAGGTTAAGAAAAGAAACACTAGAGAGAAATGAGTTTAAGGTCATACAACAATGTACGGACCAAATTGATCTAACTTCATACTTTTGAACTGTCACCACCATAACCTTTTCCTTGGACTAGCTTGTGCTTTAGAATTCACAATTCAATATGCATTTTTCTAATACTTGATTTTAGCCCTTCCAATTTGTTATGTTTGAAGATGGAATGAAGATTATATTATTACTACTTAATTTGAACCAATCTTACTACAATGAATCTTACTACAACAATGTTTTAGAAACACTATTCCAAACATGCCCTTAACTTTTCACAAAGAACAAAAGGTCAATTTTGGGTAATGTTGGTATGATTGTATAATGAGATTCATTTTGTTAAACCAAAAAGTCAGCCAAAAATCACCATTCATATTGAAAACTAACAAACAGTTATATGGTCAGAACAAAATGCATACATAAATGAAAAACCAACCAGACTATAAAAGTTGGTCAACATATCACATCAGAATTGAACAACTATAAGAATAATTTTTACTTAGCATTCAAAATTTAGGATCTTAAAGAATAGTGTTGAAGAAATGGACACCCATCTTAGAAATAATAGTTAAAATTTGAAGCATCGCCATTCAAGTAAATGGAAAATAAAAGTTTTATTTTTCAAATGTTCCATGTAGTAACAATATTAAAATTGAAAACCTTTTGAGTAATTCATTTGTCTTATTCTTTACTCTCAACAAAACAAACCATCACATCAGAAAACTAAGGACAAAAAACATCACACATGTCCCAATAATAAACCAAGAGCAATATATTCAAATATTACCTTGCCACAAACACTAAACAAATAGTACATCTAATTCCTCATAACAAGTCATTGTTTCTATTGAGCCAAAAAATAAAAATAAAATTGCATGGAAACTTTGGGAACACTAAAATTACCCTATTATCATTAATAAATTCCAAAAGTGCACAAGATGCACTAAAATTTCAACTCTAAAACATACAAGCTATTACTAACATAAACAAATTCACAGATTATCAAGTTGCACTTAAACAAAATGTACGACATAAATGCTAGAGAGAAAAAAAAAATTGTTTGCTTTTTTACTAATAATCCTTTATCCATCATGAAAACATTCAATTCTTTGCTTTACTTTTCCAATTTAGATGTTCACTTTTATAACACCTTTGAACAAATCCACTTCCTGCAATCATATGCTTCCTAGGATATGGTATTGAGTCATTAAAAGGGCTGAAAATAAGATCACGACCTGATTTCAAAATAGTAAAAAAAAAAAAAAAAAGTTTAGCCCGTAGATATGATCATTAAAAGAAAAGGAAAAAACAAAAATCTTATGGCTCCTATTGTTTTAATTGTTATTTATGCTATTCTTTCTTATCTTCTCTCATGGTTGATTTTTTTTTAAATATTTAATAAAAAAAAGAAAGAAAAAGAATTTTTTCATCATATATAACAATTCCACCAAACAAAATTCAACAATAAATAAAATAAAGGACCCTTAGCAATTTCCCAAAGCAAAGACTCACTAATCAAAGTAGTCCATAGAGCCTCATCTAAGCCTTTTAAATCTTAAACCCAATCCATTGGTTGTAACTTGCATATACTATGATGAAAATTTTTAGATTAATATTTTAGTATGATAAAACTTAAATAAGAAGGTAATATTTAAATAAAATGAGAAAAAAAAGGGAAATAGACCATGTTAATTATGCTTCAAAAACCATAAAGGCTTTATAATTATAATATACATTTTTTTCAACTATCTTAGGACGACTAGCTCAAGACTCTTTTAGTTGCACACATGATTCACATAGCACCAGTGAACTCTAGTGTCAATCATAGGCCTCAAATTAGGATGCGTTGACCTGGACATCTGAAATAAAAAAGATTAATATCTATTATAGAATTATTGGGAAATTGTAATTCAAACAATATCATGATTACCTCAGAGACACAAAAATAGAAAAGATTATGCAACCCTTTATGTAACTAGTGAGCAGTTTCTATAAAAACAAATATACAACTGCTTATAAAATAAAAAATCAAATACAATGATTGGTTTTCTAACCAAACCCTTTCACTATAATTACCGAGCATGATACCCTAATACAACTACTGCTAAAATAAAAAATCCAATGCAATGATTGGTTTTCTAACAACACTCCATCACTATAATTATCAAGCATAGTCCCTCACTTCACATCTTATAACAAGTCATGTTCCATAGAAACCAACTTATGTAGGTCCATCTCTCTAAAGAGATGACATTCAAAAACTAAGAGGATTTATCTTCTCAAATTAGAATATTGATAAAACCAATAGTCACATGTCCCTGTTGTGAATGTCAATATCACTTAAAAGAAAAACCAAAAAAGAAAGGTTACAGTGCATTTTCAACATTGTTTCTGACCTAATTTTCATCAAGTTTATAGCAAATATATAAATTGAACAAAGAAAAAGTTCTAACTTATAGTTACCCTCATTTGGAAATGTAGAATGTTTCTTTAGCCTATAATGAAGTAAAAGTGACAAGAAAATAAATTGTAATGAGTCCATCAAAAGATACTTCATATATATTACAAGAAAATTATATATATAGATATATTATTTTAATGATGTTGTACTGGGAAATTCTAGATGTACTGGGAATTTTATTCATCATTTTATTATAAATATTAATAAACCAATGTTGAGCATAAAATTAAGATGATATTTACTGAAGTTTAGTTTAGAACATAGGTACTTTGCTTTCTATTTTTATTATATCTTTCTTCTTCTATTTTATTCATGTATATTCTATTTTAGTTCTTATTTATGCTCTTCCTTCCCGTCTTCTTATCATTTTTTTTTTCATAAAAGAATGAAAAAAAAAAGATTTTTTTCATCATATATAACAATTCTAGCAAGGAAAATTCAACATAAATAAGATAAAGGATGCTTAGCAATTCACCAGAACAAAGATTTATTAATTAAAGTAGTCCTTAGAACCTCACCTACACCTTTTGAATCTTCAACCCAAACCCATTGCTTGTAACTTGGATATACTAAGAAGAAACTTTTTAGATTAATATTTTTGTATGATATGTCTTCAACAAGAAGGTAACTTTTTTTTAAAAGAATGAAAAAAATAGAGGTTGGGTTATTCATTAGTCAAGTCACTCTTTATATTTGGGGAAATCGTGGTTTGCAAAATTTGGAAATTAAAGTGTATATTGATAAACTTTCAAGAAAAAAATTATGTATCTAGAAGTTTGTGTGGTTGTGATATTCATGACAAACTAATAAATTCTTTCCAATCTTTTATTAATTTTTATTCACATAATCATCCTTTCACCCCTAAAATCCATTTTCTTACATTTGTTCAGGTTTCTTATTTTTTATGGTTAGATTTTTATTTTTACTTGTTGAGAAATAACTTGCATGGGATAAATTTCGATAGGCCCAACTACAGTAGGGATTATATTGGACCTTTGGTTGTATCCATGCAAACCCTTACTAATCCATTGAAAATGGTCAAAGTGGTAGTACCACAAAGCGAATAAGGGGAACCACCCACCCCAAATTTGAACACTTTAGAGACTATTTAGAACCACCCATGGCTAATGCACCCTTTTGCACCATAATAGCTTACAATGACAAACCCTTCCTCCTTTATCCAAATATGATCCAACTTGTCTTACAATTCTAAGTTATAGAAGGTAAAATTGTCATAAATACCTTAAGGAATTTGAACAAGTATGTGGAAGATTGTAAGAGCTAAATTGGTATATATGTCATCAATCACCTAAAATGTTTTCCTTTAGCAATGAAAGACAAGGAAAGATTGTGGCTCAATGTGTCTCAAGCCTTATTTTATTAGAATATGCCTTGAGAATCAAATGGAGTTCTTAAAATGGTACTTTCCCTTTAAATGTAAATCTACTCTTAGAAAAAACAAATTTAAGCTTTTAAAAAATAATGAGAACACATGTCATTAATTACATGATTGTTGGGATAGTTATTAGGAATTAATAAATCCAAGTTGTAGTCATGGATTCATGTCATGTTGAATGGTTCCATAGCTAATATTGTCAAACATGTCAAGTGCAAAATTACTTAAACCAAAGCTAATATAATAGCATGCATATGCAATCATTTTCTATAGAATCCAAAACACTACATGTAACACTTGAAATTATTAACAAATATCAATTTATTTCATCACGAATAAGATATAAACTATAAAAAAAATATTATTTTGTCAAAAAAATATAAAAATTTAAACAAAACGAAATAAAAAGATCTTTAGATGATTTAATAGTTTAGTTTCACAAGCTAGGTGTATAACTTAAGACCACTACAAAAAATCATCAAATACATATAAATAACTAAATATTAATGAAACCTAAACTTTCAAACACATACCTATCCAACTCCACTCATGCCATTGTACTTACAACCTTCAGAGATAATCCTACATTAAGAACAAAAAAATAAAATAAAATAAAAAATCAAAATTTAATATATGATATAAATTTAATAATAGTAAGGAATCTTTATCATTTTGTAGAAATTAAAAGAAAGAAAATGTTAAGCTTAATTATGAGCATAAAATATTCACACACACATTCACACATGCTTAAAATTTTTGAAAGAAACATAATCTGGGTAAATAAGAGAGAAGTTAAACTATTATCAACTTCATGGCAACAATTCAAACATACATAGTGTAGCATTGCATGATTCCTAGTTCAAGTTTTGAAGTAGTAAAATTCTTACATAGAACTCTTGATTTATATATTGTCAATGAATGAATGGAAAGAATTGTAGAATTGTCTAAAGATTGATCACAATAATAATGAGTACTTTAATTTCCAGTAAATTTTCTAATAACAAAAATTCTTATCAATAGCCAGAATTATCAACACCATATGATTACAAATGGTAACAACCAAATTTAAACTATTATTGAGACTGATATGAATGTCATGAGCAAAGAAAAAAATTCTTAAATATCGATAGATTCTTTTATCTTATTCTTTACTCTCAGCAAAACAAACCATCAAATAAAAAACTAAAGTATAAAAAATATTATAAATTGGGTTATTAAAAGCCTAAAAAGGAAACCATAACCTGATTTCTAAGCTAGTAAGAAAAACAATTTAGCCTCTAATGATGAGTATTAAAAGAACAAAAAAAAAAACTTATGGCTCCTATTATTCAAAGAAACTTTAATTTTCTAATGTATACAAAGACTCATTAAATGTTCTTCCATTTTACAACTTAGATCTAACCTTTCCTTAATCTTCATACCTTAAAAAACTTTTTTTTATTCAATAGCAACATTAACTAAAACTACCTATGAATTTCTTTTTATTTATTCTTATGCTATATCAGTGTTAAGTGATTAGTAGTAACTACTATTGTGGCAATTGTCCTTTGTTAATTACCATTTTTTTATATGCAATAAAAAGTAAATATATATGGTAATTATTTCTCCTATAGACAAAGTGATCCCCTTTTACTCCCTTGATAGTGACCAAAAGCTTAGGATGATTAGAGAAATAGAAACCCTAATTAAACTTGAGCAATAAAGAAAGTAATGTCCAAGATGAAAAGAGAACTTATGTTAATGATGAAGTTTTGAACATTTATTACTACAATAGTAATATGTGATACTTCTATTTGCACTTACCTAAGGCAAGATGAAAAGATTTCTTTTAGTCTAAGAGATTTTTCTTACATTAAACTAGAGCTCATGATTCCATTTACTTTCATCTCTCCTAAATTTTATTACTAAATAATTAATAAGATCCATAACCTAACAAGTTGTGGAAAAAAATAGATTTTTGTACAATAATTTTAATTTGATTTGTATATAAGTACTTTCTTTTTGTACATAGAAAATAAAATGATATAGGTGGAGCAACAAAGGTGGGGGAGGCATAGGCACATAATTAAGGATATAAACTCATGAATATCTCCAATCTTTCAAAGTCTAAACAAGGCAAAGCCTAATTGTCAATTGAAAAGGATAAATTGCTTTACTCTCAAACAAGAATACAAACTTGCAAACCTTTTTTCTTTTTTCAAAGGCTTTTCTTTTTGTTTTATTTTGAATATTTTTTATAAATATTTGTTCATAATTGAGTATAAAAACTTCTCCTATACCTATTTATCACTTCACCAAATACTACTTAATATCTAAACTCAAGTGATTTCTGTCTTAAATTAAAAATAATTTAGCTTGTATTATTCTTAATAAAATTACAACTCATGATACATATAAATGTGTTTAACTAAGTAGACCATTTTGACAATTCTACTTGGTAATGAGATGGATGTCTCTATCAATGGGAACTTTCCTACCAATTTGTCTCTCATATTCTATAACCTTTCAAACAATATTCAATCTAAAAAAAAAAACAAACAAACAAATTAGCAACAAAAATAGGTGATTCAATGTTGATAACAAAGTGCTTGCATAGACTAATTTTATTAAAGTAACAATCACTATAATATTCAATTTATAATATAAATGTTAGTAAAGGAAAAAGAACATGATAAAGATATGCTTAATTACTTAATTGAGATAAGGATTAGAGGTCAACTGACCACACACCAAAGAACATCAAATCTCTTAAAATTATTAGATCCATCCCCAACAATGGTGATACAAATTGACTAAATTCTTAGCCCAAGCATAGCTAATGATATAAAATAGTGACATTCCCTATTTTCCAAGAACTACTCTTGTTTAAAAAAATGTGGAACTAATAGAAAAAGAAAAGTTTCATTTCAGATTTTATATGTTATGCTTTGCAAACAATAATAATCTTTTTAAACTCAAATTTTTTATTACTTCTAACCTTTTGTCACGAACTCAATAGGGCACAAAAGTATTCTTTACCAAAACCTAATTGAAAATAATCCATGAAATCTATAAAGGCACGATAGCCCTAAGAAAAAAGAATTATATTCTTATAAATTTCAACAAGGGTTAACATCAAAAGTAAGAACCTTAAGAAGATTACCACCTAAATCATTTACAACCTTAAGGTTGAAACACTTACCATCTCCACGGTGTTACATCAAAGGAAGAGATTGATAAACTAAGGTAAGATGAATTGAGGGTTGAGAAGGTGAGAAATGTTAGATGCGACAATTGAGAAGGTTAGAGCTAAGGAAAAAACACTTAGGGTGAAAGTAAAAGTATTATATATATATATACATCTAAATTAGGGTTGCTTATGGGCTACAAGTATGCCGTCGATGGGTTGACCAAAACATAGCCCATTATTTAAGTATGTTTAACTCGTTTAATAAAATTTTGACCCAAATCTATTTATGATTAGCCCAAACCCTTTTTTTTGTACAAGTTCTAGTTGTCTTACCTTTTCCACCCATACACCAAATTAAGTGAATAAATTTTGGAGAAAAAAAAAAGCCTAAGTTTGTTCAATTTGGTTTAGTTACTTGGGTTCTCTTCTACTTGGGTCTATTCTGATTGAGCTAGAAATCTGTTCGCTTTTAGGCTCGAACAAGTATATATAGCCTAAAATAAAGTGAATGACTGACACATGATCCAAAATGATAATTTCACTATTATTGGGCTAGCACAAGGGCTCAATGTAAAGTCCAAATCCAAATATTGAATTATATGTTTAACAACTATGCATTGGGTTATAATATGCTTGAAAAATTCAAAATTCTCAATTAAATAATATATATATATATATATATATATATATATATATATATATATATATATATATATATATTTTTTTTTTTTTTTTTTACTTTTCTAACTATATTTTTTGAGATAGATAAAGAATTATGAAATTTTATATTATTTAAATGCTTTGTATAAGAGTTGGAATTGATTCCAATGTCTCGTACAAATTGGTTATTCACATTAGGTTTAATTTAAGTTTACTCAAATTACAGAATTCTTTTTTCTTTTTCTTACTTGTCTAACTATAATTTTTTTATATAGATAATGAATTTTGATATTTTATAGTATTTAAATTCTTTGTATAAGAGTAGGAATCGATTATAATGTATCATAGACATTGGTTGTTCTCATTGCCCTTTTTTGACTTTTTTGTTAGTATTGGTAAAGTTACAATTCATGGCAACAAAGACAAATCTTTTTTTGGCTTATCCTATCAACTTGGAAAGGCACATAAGCTTTCTTTTAACAATTCTACATCTATGACAACTAAACCCTTAGAGGATGGTCAATTGTGCTTTCTTTAAATGGTATAAAATACTATATTCATTTCATTGACAACTTTATCTTATGTATTTGGATGATAGGGAAGATGTTTTAGCCTTCTAACAATTAGAATAATTACCTTATAATTCTCGTAGTTAAATTCCTGATCTTTCACAAGGTGACCACTTTTTTTTGCTATAGAGGTCAAGTTAGAAAATAAATTGAAGAGGGATAAGACATAGGAAGCAATGAAAGAGATAAAATATTTATGTACACTACTGATAAGTACAAATTTGAAGCTAATCCTATACATTTAAAGCTAATCCCTTAGAGAATGATCAAATCCCTATCTTAGAAAAAAAAAATTTGGATCCAAGAGAGCACTAACCATTTTTTTTCCATCTTATCTAAAAACTAGTTGATATTCAAAGAGGTATACTAAACTTTTAATTGAATTTAATGTTATCCATATCTTTACACCCATCTCAAACTAGAATTAATTTTCATAGTGATATCAATAAAAGAGTAAAATGTTTAAAAAAAAAATTAAAGATTTCAAATCTAAGTTTACAAACTTAAAAAAAAAAAAAAAAAAAAAAAGAAATTTGAGATTTCATCCAAAAGGAATCTTAAGGAAAATGTAGTATTTATGTGAACTGAAATATAAGGAAAATTGAAACTTTAAGTAAAAGTGTTAGTAAAAGCTAATATTTATCCTTAATTTTAATATTAAAGTTTATTTATTATTAGTTTGAATTAGAGTAAGAAATAGACTTGTGTTTGAATTAAAATAGAAGATAAAGTTTGAATTAGAGTAGGAGATAAACTTGTTCTTTATTTAAATATTTATCAATCATCAATAATAAGGCTATGCCATATTTTCTATATTTCATTCTTTCTCCATATAATATATGATATTAGAGCCTCTGAATCCTAAACCATAGCCTCAACATCCATGGCTTACAATGAAATCCTTACCGCCATGATCCAAAATACCAACACAACACACTCAACTCTAATCACCATTAATGTCACTGCTCAAATTTTCCTCAAACTCACATCCATGATTGCACATGGATACTATAATTCCAATCTCTCTTCATTGGCAATGATCTATTTGGTTATATTAATGACACCAAGCCTTACCTACCTACTACCATCATTGCCAATGGTGTCACCTCATCAAACCTAACATTCCCAATCTAGATTCATCAAAGATCAATTAGTTCTCAATGCTATCCTTGGTTTTCTCTCTTTTACTATTATATCGCTTATTGCTAGGGCCACCACCTCTCATGAGGAATGGGCCACGCATTAAACAAGCAAAAAGTCATTTCAAAAACCCTACCAAGGGTTCTCAAAGTGTTGCTAAATTTCTTTAGCATGTTAAGTCTAGTGCTGATGAACTTGCTATTCTTGGAGTGTAAAGGGATGATGAAGATTTCACTAAGAAAATTCCTGATGGTCTCAATGATGAATACAAATAACTTATTCAAGGTTTGCAAGCCTATGAAACTACGATCACATTTACGAAACTACATGAAAAATTGTTTACTTTGAGGCTTCTCTACAAATCCAATCAACCAAAAAATTACAAGGTGGTGTCTTCCCACTATCGGTAAAAACCCCACGGGTTAGCACTATTAAGATAGAGCCCTAAAAGCATGACATGATGTAACAAAATTTGGAATTCGTTATTTAAAGATATTTTAGTTTCACTTTAATCTATCCTTATTCCATACATTACGGTTTATGAGCATTCTTGCCTACATCTTTTGCATTGTATGTAATTTGGGTGCATTAGGAGTTGCATGGAAGATCCAAGTCATGGCTTCCTTATAAATACATGACTTGTTCATGACCAGTTTGTGGGTTTAGGCAACCCATTAGAGGTTGTAGTGAACCACATCCTAATTGGAGGGATGGTTAGTTTTAGTGGTGAATGCACTAGTGTGCATAGTTACACATTGGATATGACATACGGTGAGTCATGACTTAAGACTATGAAGTAGTCATGACCTCACCAAGTTGTTTCATTGTGTTGTCTTTCAACCTTGAGAGAATATTAAGCTTATGTTAAAGTAACCAGTGGTTTTGACCTATGGGTAAGGTCGTAAGCTGATCATATATTCCCTTTGGATTGGGTCACTATTGATAGAAGTTGGTAGTAATAGGCATTCTCAATAGAGGCACCATGATATCACATGATATTGAGATAGAATGCCCCTTTGGGTGATCATAAGGAGTTGTGTTCATGGAAACTATGACCATAGTAGTTCCTTAAGAAACTTGACATAAGCACTTTGAGGGTTAAGACATGTCAGTTGAACACACAATAGGAGGATATGTAACTCAAAGATGGTAGAGGTAGTCTTGAAAGGCCGATAGCTTTCGTCTTGTTAGACTATGGACATCAGTTAATGGAGAGAGTGAACACAATGGATAGTAGGTCACAAAGTCGTACACATAGTTTCTTGTTGTTTTTTATATAGGATACTGGAGTTTGGTTGATTCTTGGTAGTGGGATGTTGAATCAACTTCAAAATTCGATTATGAGGGAGCTAGAACTTTTATGGGTCCTAGTGGTCCTCACTTTGACCACTAGGATCACTAGTGACATTAGGTTTTTTTTAATTATTTTATTTTTTTTAACTGGCATTTATTATGCCATTTTGGCTAACAACTTGTCATACATGATGTTGTATTAAGAGCATTAGGTTTTTGTTTTCAAAAAATATTTTCATTAATATCACATTTGTCAATCATGCTTTTTTGGTTCATTTACAAATAAGAATTATGTGTTATGTTAGTACATTAGATGCATGTCTAGTTAGAAATGAAATGTTTTTCATTATAGTTATAAATATTATACTCTAATTAACATATATTTGAAACAGGCTAAAAGTTTTTTGATTTAATAAATTGTCCATTTTGAAATGTTTATTTTTAAAATTATAAGAAGAATTAAAAAAAATGTGATTTATTGGAGGAAATTAAATAACAACTCCATTTTTATTTTTTTTTCAGTTTCTCAAAGCATAGGATAGATGAGAGTTCTTAGACTTTTTTTTTATTATAAAAATAAAAATTCATCCATTATCAGTTAAGAAATTCAAAGCTAATAGAGATGATATAAGATAAAGAAGGTTGATCCAATATAAGATGGTGATATTGGGTTAGTTTAGTTATTTGATGGTGTAATCATTGGAAAAAATTAGATAAGGATGTTTAAAGGATCTTTTCCTTTGTTTTATTTTGTTTTTGTTTTTGGAATGAGATGAAATGTCTTAGATTAAATTAATTTTGTTTTTGAAATTAGATGAAACATTTAAACTTATTTTTTTAGCTTAATTACTATTTTATTCTCTTTAATGAAATGGTTGACTTAATATTTTATTTTGATGATATTAAATAAAAATATTTTATTATATAAAATAATTTTTCTCGTCTTATTTTATTAATAAAATTACTAAGTTAACTAGTAATGCATTTTAAGTTATCATGAGTAGGGATGGCAATGGGACAGGTTCAGGACGAACCCTATCCCCATACTGTCCCATTAAAAAAATCAAATAGGTTGGGTCCTTGTCTAGTTTAACTTTTTTTTTAAAAAAAAAAAAAAATTGAATTTTTTAAAAAATTTATCTTTAAAATTTTTTATTACATTAAAATAAATATATTTTATAAACAATTAAAATATTATAATTTTTTATAATTTATTTTATTGCAAAGTAGTTTATTGTTATTATTATATATTAAAATAAAAAAATTAAATTAAATTTATTTATGTATAATTGGAGTGGGACAAGATACTACTCAAACTTGTATAGGGTTTTAGAAAAAAAAAAAAATTAAACCCGTTCCTAACCCCGCTTATTTAACTTTCAAACCATCCCATTAGGGGTGGGTACTTGAATTAACCCGTTCCATTGTCATCCATAATCATGGTAGCAACTAGCTAGCTAGCAGCTACAGCAGTTTGAAAGATTTCAACCTCAATCATTACCTTAAAAAAAAAAATACACAAAGCATAATTCGTCCAAAATTTTTATGCACAAGCAATTTAACTGGTCTTGTGGGGACTTGATGAAATTTTGGCCCTAAGGGTGGGCCCTGACTTGGTCATCATGAACTCTAATTTCTATTATCTAGAAGTTGAATAAGAAATTTAAGTATAATTATTCCCCATGTTAAGTTGTTCCAACATTTTCAAAGCTAAATAATCTATTGCACCCAATATATAACAAAAATTTGTAGCATTAACATAGAAATCCTTGATATAATTTTACACATGGAAGTTACAAATAACTTTAAAAAATAAGGACTTTATTAAATTAGTAAGGACAATATGGTAAAAACTTGAGAGAAGATAAGATCAAAAAACATATTTTGAATGAAAAGTTAATGTAGAAGGAGAGTATAATTATTATTATGTCCTTTAGAAAACTCAAAGCTCAATTATCTCGAATACAATAGATTTGAGATTGGTTGATGGAAGTAGCCAGTTTTAGATTTTTGAGATTATTATTATTAATTTATTTTTGAAAAAGGCTATTATGGCTCTTAATTACTTTTATTAAATAATAGAATAGCTTACCATCAATGTTTTACTACATATTTGGAACATTATAACCTATTACAAAATTTTTGATAAATTGATGAAAAATAGGGAGATTCAACTAAGAAAATTATAAATGACCAATGTTTCTTAAAGATTGCGGAATATTTCACCTAAGGATCTTTTATATGTTAGTAAATTTGAAAATGAAATAGAAGAATCTAATTGCACTTGATTTAGATATTTTTTGCATAGAAAAAGAATTTGGTAAAAGTTAGTAGATTTTAATCTTGTATACGAAGATAACCCTATACATGTGAAAAACATAAAAAAAAAAAGAAAAAGAAAAAAGAAAAAAATGAATGTTCGGGCTTAAGGAAAAGCTTTTACACAATGCAAGTGCTCTCTTTCTAATACATTTTCACTTGTTTTTGGGTTGTTGAACTGACACTTGCTAAGATCATTTTGGTGTACTATTTAGATTTCATATCCTTATCTAATTTTGGTTTGTGTTTTGTTTATTGGTTTGTTGTTAAGCAAGCATGTTGTGTTGATATTGAGGTGACTCTTCCCACCTTTGTATGTGTCTTTCATTGCACCTTAAGAACAATGTGGATCTTAGGTTGGGGAAGATTAATTTGCCAAAATTTTTAATTTTGAGTTATCATTGTTTGTGCATTCCATGTTGGATTTTAAAGAATGAAAGGGTATATATTAAATACGTGGATTGTTTAGCTTAATTCTTAGTTTATTAAAGGAATAATTTTTTAGGGTATGATATGATGATATAATCTAATTTAATTTGTTTACTTTACTTTTTTATACCTTTGGATGTTGATATTATTAGTTTGTAGTCTTAGAAATCTTCAAATTAGTTATTGAGGTTTTTCTAAGTCAAAGGAATGACATGACGATATCATCTACTTTAATTTGTTTACTTTACCTTTCTATACCCTTGGATGTTGATATTGTTAGTTTGAAGGCTGAGAATTTTTCATATTAGTTTTGAGGTTACTTTTATTTGAGACTCTAATTGTGGTATCTTGCTTGAGAATTGACCATTTAGATTAAGAAAAAAATGTTTTGAGGCTGTAAAGATAGAGTTACTAGAGAAAAAGCCAATGAGCCAAAGAAAATGGAAATGAATAAGAAAATAAGAATGCAATGACTGGTTGACAACTTAATTGAACATCTATCCTAAGGGGATCATAGCATTCTTGTCTTTATAACATAATGCAAAACCAAGTGGCTAGGAGCCATCGATAACGTGTTTGCTATATAAGCTAAAAATTAGTTATTACTTCAGAAATTAAAGGGAAAAAAACCTAGAAATTGGCCTTCAATGGTTCTTAATTCTTAGTACCTTGAGTGAAATGTTTGGGAGAGATCAGTTGATTCCTTTTAAGCCACAAAGAAGGATATTTCTTTCACTAAAAAATGGAGAAAAAAAAACCTACAAAGAGTGAAGAAAAATATATAAAAGAAAAAAATTAATGATAAATAAAGAAATATAATCTTTTGTATAAACCAAAAGCTAAGTCTATCCTAGATTGAGAGGAAAAAAATTCTTGAAATAGTTTCCATTTGGAGATGCTATGGAAATTTCATCTGAGTCCTCAATGAAAATAATTTTAAAAGAATTTAGGAGGAAAAAAGATTGAAATTAAACATTGAAGCATGTTCAAGTATTCATTGCTAAAGGAGAGGGATGACTTGGAATTGTGTTGTTGTGTTATGAACTAACTTTCACTAACATTTTACGATTCAATTGAATTTTAAATTTGAAATACAATGTAGTTGATGTTTCCATGAATATGATTTAGATGTTTGATAATTCTATTCTTTTAATTTGTTAGGGACTAGCAAAAGTTAGATTGAGAGGTTGAAATAAAGATGGGTTGATATATATGTTGATAAAGGATGCCCTTATCTAATCAGGTCAATAGGGCTTTGTATCTTATCAATGGGAAGAATACCAATTTGATGCCTAAATGACAAAAGGCAATGTATAAGAGAACACCAAAAGATGCTTTCAAATTCAATAAGAATACATTATTGATGTAAATGGATAAATTAAGGGAACAGATAAAAGGTTACACCATTTCCAATGACAACAATTTATGTAATAGAACTTTCATAGATGAAAGAATTTTTTATGCATTTCATTCATTAACCAACCAATGTATTCAATTTACATATGCTTTATACTAACCTAACTAACTAACCTCTAACTATATGAAACTAATCTATTGTTTGTTACAATATGGAACTGATCTTCTAATTGTTAAATAGTTGGTATAACTCCTTAAGTGCTTAACTAACTTCAATTGAGGTTCTTGAAACTTCATGTATATATGTGATGGTTATCATCACCTTGCAAGCTCACAAGTTAGGAAACAATGGATAGTCTAGTTTGGAAGCTGAAGAATTAAGAGCTTAGGAGATATTTCATGAAGATATTAATGACTTGATCAGATGAGGGAATATAATGAATGTTAAGTTCTCTATTGAGAACCTTGTCATGGATGAAGTGAAGATCAAGTTCAATATGTTTTGAACATGAAGGGAAGAATAAGGCTTTTAGAAAGAAAATTGCATGTTGATTGTCATACCAAACAAAAGGAGAAGCATTAAAAGTGAGGCAAGGTTCTTTCAAAAGGGATTGCACCCAGGTTATTTCTACTATAAGATATGTTAAGCCATGACATTCAGATTCAACGCTACTATGAGAGACAACCTGTTATTTTGTAGATGACCACAAAATTAAATTTGGATCAAGAAAAACATAGTGTCCACTTATGCTTTTGCAATCATCCAAGCAAAAGGCCTAATCCGCATTTGTATAGCCTTGAATATTAAGAAAGGAAGATTGGTGCATGTGTAAGCTAAAAGATAAGGCACTCTTCAAGTAATGTAGTATCCTTTCAGTAAACTAATGGAGATTAGTAGGTGTAGCCATAAACTAACAGGCTCTGTTTATAGCTAATGAGATATCAAGGTGTGTTAAGATAACATATCATGTTGAGAAAGAGTTTTAACTAGCATTCTAGGCGTGAGAGCTGGTTTAGAGTCCATCATATCAAGTCAAATTAAGAGATAGTGAATGTACTTGTACTGGTTGAGATGCAATGTAGTGCCTTGAACAACTTTTACTCCAAGAAAATAGTTTAGACGACTAAGATAATGGATACAAAATGATGAATTTAGATAGGAGATAAAAGATAAAACTTGAGACGAGTTATTTTCAATGACTATGATATCATCAACATAGATGAAAAGTATTAAAATGTTATTTGCGAAATGATGAAAAAACAAGGAATTGTCAACTCGGAAAGACTAAAATCTTCATTTGATAAGGGTAGTGCTAAGCTTTGTGAACCATGCTTGGAGAGCATGTTTAAGGCTATATAAGGCTTTTTCAAGTTAGCAAACAGGAGATCAGGGACAATTTGGATTTATGAAACCAGGTGGTTGATGTATAAAAACCTATTCATTTAAATCGCCATGAAGGAAAGCATTCTAAACATCCAATTATCGAAGTGGCCATTGATAGAAGAGTGAAATGGCAAGAACAATTCTAATTGTTGAAACTTTAACTTCCAAACTAAAGGTGTCAAAATAATCAAGTCTTGGAGTGTGGGTGAAACCTTGAGCTGCTAAACAAGCTTTATATCTATCAATGGAGCCATTAGGTTTACATTTAAGTTTATACACCCATTTACATCCAATGATATTAGCATGAGTAGAAAATGGAACAAGTTGTCAAGTATTATTCTTCAAAAGAGTAGTGTATTCATTCTCCATGGTAAGAACCCAATGCTGATCTTTGGAAGCTTGTGTGAAGGTAGTGGGTTCAATAATTTTATGAACCATGAGCAATTGTTTCTTCTTGGAAAATTCCAACTTTGACACAGGTGATCATTGGATGGTGATTAAGGGGTGGATCACAAGATTCATTTTCAATGTTGGAAGTAAGAATTAGCAAATAGAACCTGAATAATGTCGAGTATGGTGGCTTTAAAGGGAGGAATATGACTAAGGTTCTTATAGTGGGAGGAAGGGGAGAGGAACTAGAATATGCTATATGAGTAGGTGAAGTAAGCTAGAAGGCAAACTTGGGTTCTAGTGAAGACATATTAGAAGACATGGGTAAAAGGGTCGGGGTAAAGGGGTATGGAATGGAATGAGAGGAAGTAAAAGATGAAAAGATATTATTAGAAGAATAAAAAGGAAATATTGTTTCATAGAATACAACATGTGAAGTAATATACATTCTATTTATGCAGTAGTAAAAATAAAGACTATTATGAAGGGGACTATATCCAAGGAATATGCATTGAGTTGAGCAATAAAAGAGTTTATGTTTATTGTAGGGACAATGTGTGGATAGTAGAGACAACCAAATATTTTTAAGTGATGATAGTTCAAAATCATTTCATAAAGGATTTGGAATGGTGATTGAAATTGAAGGACTTTAGTAGGCAAATAGTTGATGATAAAAATGTTAGGATAAAGCCCTTAAAAGTATGACATGATGTAACATATTTAAATTTCATTATTTATTTAATGATATTTTAGTTTCGCTTTATTTATCCTTATTCCATGCATTGTACATTATAAGCATTCTCGCCTAGCATCTTTTGCATTATACATGACTTGGATGCAATAGGAGTTGCACGAAAGATCTAAGTCTTGGGTTCCTTATAAGTATAGGATTTGTTCACAATTGAACTGTGGACTTAGGCAATCCTTTTGAGGCTATAGTACACTACCTCCTAATTGGAGGGATGACAAGTCTTATCCATCAAGAAGGGTTTCCCATGATGAGTGCACTAGTGTGTGTAGTTACATATTAGATAGGACTTATGGTAAGTCATAACATATGACTATCAAGTAATCATAACTTCACCAAACTACTTCATTGTATTGTCTCTCAACCTTGAGAGAATACCAAGCTTGTGCTAAAGTTAGCAATAACTTTGACCTATGGGTGGGATTGTGAGTTGACTATATATTCCCTATGAATTGGGTCATTATTGATGGAAGCTGGTACCAATAGGTATATATTTTTAATAATGGCACCATGATATCTTATGGGATTGAGACTGAGTATCCCCTTAAGCGATCCTAAAGAGATGTGTTCATATAAACTATGGCTATAGTAGTTTCTTCAATAGAACTTGACATAAGCTCTTGGAGATCTTAGATTTGTCAGTTAAACACATAATAGGTGGATCTATAGCTCAAGGGTAATAGAGGTAGTCTTGAAAGGTTAATAGTTTTTACCTTGTTAGATTACAAACTCCAATTCATGGGGAGACTGAACGCAATGGATAGCGAGTCACAAACTTGAGCACTTAGTGTCTCATTGTTATTTACATAAGGTATTAGAGTGTAGTTGATTCTATGTAGTGGAATTTTAAATTAACTATAGAACTGGATTCTGAGGGAACTAGTGCTATCCTATGGGTCCTAGTGGTTTTCGCTCGCGCTCATGTATCTTATTGGCACAGTTTATAAGGGTTGGATTGACTTTAGGTTCCCTTTTGTACGTAAGGGCATTTTGATAATTATATAGAGTTATACAAGGGTAAGTGAACAAGGCCTCTAAATTGAGCTAATTGATTAATTAGTAGACCTTGTTGGGTTAATTAATCAATTATGAACTATTTTGGGCAAGATTAAGTGACCTAAGCCCTTAGTGAGCTCAAGTCACTTAAACCTAATGGGGAACCCTATAAATACCTCCTTCAAGGGTTAGGTTTCTATAAAGTTGTCTTCCACCTTCAGAGAAAAAGAATAGACACTGTCTCCACTCTTTTTTCCCCTTCCACTAAAAGTGTGCCAAGATCAAGAAAGAGCTATCAAATGAAAGATCTTGGGTCTACAAGACTTCCGACAACATTGATTTGAGTCTTAACACTTGCATTTAAGGTTTGGGAACATCTAAACCTAAAGTTTAGTACTTTAACCCTAAAGATCAATATTTTGAAAAATTGGTATTGCTTTTGATGCTTAGATCTAAGATGCTAACAAAAGATTATTGCATGGAATACAAGTGTCCAAAATTTTAGAGGTAAGGATGCATTAGCTAATAGATAAGACTAGTTTCAATCACACATTTTATCTTGCGTTTAGCCTACCCATTTTGTTAAGGTGTTTTTGGACAACAACAACTATGTTGAATTCATGGTTGGCAAGATAGGAAGTGAAGGCTCTAAATTCACCACTATTATCATATAGCAAGCATAAACTAGGAGAATTGAATTGATTTTCAACAAGTGCTTTGAACTTAATGAAAGTAGGTAATGCTTGATCTTTATTATGTAAAGGATGTAGCCAAGAAAACTAAGAGAAATCATCAATTAATAATAAGAAATATCTTGCACCAATTGTGGATAGAATAGGAGCATGCCCCCATAAATCCATATGTATCAAGGCAAAGGGTGAGAGGATCTAGATTAAGACAAAACAAAGGTAATCTATGACTTTTTGCATATTGACAAGCACAACAAACATTTTGGATTACAAATAGTAAGAATTATTTTTAAAACAACATCAATAGGATAACCAAGATGGGAATGCCAAATTTCAGCCATGTGATGTGAGTGGATTGAGTTGGAAGTGAAGAATGCAGTAAGTGGAGAAATAAATTATGGGGAAAATTCATATAGGCCATATTTAAGATGACCTTGAAGTAAGGCCTTCTTTGTAACCTGATCCTTGACAAGAAAAAATTTAGGATGGAACTCAAAGAAGGTATCATTGTCAGTACAAAATTTGGAAACATTAATGAGATTAGTAGTAAGACAAAGAACATGAAAAACCTTCTTTAAGTGCAAGACCTTGAGAGTGGAAGGAAAAGATTTTGTGCCAACATTGAGGATGAAAATTTGCTTACCATTACTCACAATCGCTTGATTTCTTCCCTTGTATGGCCAGACATTTAAGAGAGCACCAAAATCTTGGAGTGAGGTGATACATAACCCTAGTGTCAAAGAACCAAGCTTCATCATTTGTGGTGGATGGGAATGCAAGCATGGCTTGCATTTAGGTGGTGTTGTTGTTGCCAAATTTATGGAGGGTATTAGAATTATTGGTGGTAATGAATCCTTGAAAATCAATATCAAACAGATGGTAGCAACTTATGACAATGTGACTGAACTTTCCACATAGCTAACATTGTGGACATTCAATATTTTTATTTTGATATCCTTGATTTGGTCCACCATTTAAGCTTCTACTTTGTTTGTGTCTATAGCCATTTTTTTTTGGAAATGAGATTATTTTAATTATGACTTTGGCCACCATTCTTGTTGTTGTAATTCTGGTGTTGTGAAGTAGCAATATTTGCAGCAATGACATCATGAGTAAGTAGTGAGAATGTTTGAAAGCCACCACACTTTTTAGTGGTGAGAGTCTTTCATATATGTAATCATTTACAAATTTTATAACAGCTTAATTACACATAAAGATTGATTATAAAATAAATGAATTTAGCTCCAATGATTGAGGGTCAATGGATGCACATATGGAAGGCCTTAGATTAAGGCAGAGGATCCTCAACACCCCCTCGCAAGTTGAGCGTCGGATTGGAATAGACGTGGAGCTTGGAGCAAAAAAATTGAAAAAGAGGTCGAGGTACACTTTTGGTGAAGATATTAGCAACCTATAAGTGATAGGGTATGTGTTGAGTGCGAAGTTTGCCAGCAATAACAAGTTCACAAAGAAAGTGGTAATCTAACTCAACATGCTTGGCCCGTTTGTGAGAAACGGGGTTGGAGCTCAAAAAAATTGCACTTTTGTTGTCACATAGGAGAAGAGATTGCTGTGGAAGGGAAATTCTAAGGTCAGAAGAAGATGCGTGAGCCAAAGAAGTTCAGCGGCAGTGAGAGCAAGAGCACGATACTCAGACTCATAGTTAGAACGAGAAACAATAGGTTACTTTTTGGCACTCCAGGAAACGAAGTTGTCGCCAAGGTAAATAGAATAACTAAAGATAGAGCGACGAGTATCAGGACATCCGACCCAGTCTGCATCAGAGTAAGCAACTAAAGCACCAGGAGCAGCACATGGATTGAAAGTGAGGCCAAAATGTAATGTGCCCTTAACATAGCGAAGAATGCGCTTGACAGCAAGAAAGCGGTCTTCCGTCGGAGAGTGCAGAAATTGACTTATAGAGTTTACAGCATAAGCAATATCGGGACACGTGATAGTCAAATACTGGAGAGATCGGTAAAGAGTAGGATCCGAAAACAGGGGACCATCAGAAGACAGATGCTAAGAAACAACCATGGGGGTGTGAACAGGCTTGTTGTCAAGTAACTGAGCTTGCGTGAGGATGTCCAGGGCATATTTCAACTGACTAAGAAAGAGACCATTAGTAGTGGATGTAGCTTCCAAACCAAGAAAGTAATTGAGAGAACCCAAATTCTTAGTAGCGAACTCAGTATTAAGCTTACGAGTAAAGCTATCAAGAAAAGATGAATTGTTGCCTGTAATAATGATGTCATCAACATAAAGAAGCAAATAAATAATGTCAGACTGCTTGTGAAAGATAAAGAGTGAGGTGTTGGCACGATAAAAACCAAGTTGAATGAGAAAAGAGCTGAAGGGCTGAAACCAGGCACGAGGAGCTTGTTTGAGGCCATAAAGAGCTTTCTTCAACTAGCAGACATGATTAGGGAAGTGGGGGTCAATATACCCAGGAGGCTGTTCCATATAGACATGTTCAATAAGATGACCATTAAGAAATGCATTCTTGACATCAAGTTGATGGAGAGACCATTTGTTGGACACGGTAAGAGAAAGGACAACACGAACAGTTGTAGCCTTGATAACAGGACTAAAAGTGTCAGTGTAGTCGAGACCACGTACCTGTGTATAGCCTTTGGCAACAAGGCGAGCTTTGAAACACTCAATTGATCCATCGGGCAAGTATTTGGTCCGAAACACCCATTTGGAACCCACAATGTTGGTGTTGGCAGGGCGAGGAACCAAAATCCAGGGTAGGTAGCTCGATGGTGAGCTCAAGAGAAGCGGGACTAGGATCCGAGTGTGGTAGAGATGGACCTGTAAGAGAATCATTGACCTGCAAAGGCTCATCCACTAGATTAGTACAAATACCACAGGATAGATTCGGATTGTGTAATATGCCGGGAATGAGGCATAGGGGAAGATGAGAGCATGGCTGGAGGAAGAAGACTGAGTTCTAGAAAATTTGAGAATTGGAGGGAGGATAGGAGTTGAGCTTGAGAGATAGTGAGAAAGGGAAAGTGAGTCTCATCAAATTAAGCATGGCGGGTGATATATAGCCTAGAAGTGGTAGGATCAAGACAACGAAACCCTTTGTAAGAGGAACTGTAACCTAAAAAAATGCAAAGAATGCTACGGGGGGAAAATTTGTTAGGCATATAATCACGTAAACAAGGATAAACACGACAACCAAAGGGATGAAAATTTTCATAATTTGGAGATGAACCATATAGAAGCTCAAAAGGGGACTTACCTTCAATAAGTGGTGCGGGCAATCGGTTGATGATATAAGCTGTAGTGCTAAAGGCATCAACCTAGAAGCGAGGAGAAGTATGGGAATGGAAAAGCAGGGCCAAGCCGGTCTCAGTCACATGACGGTGTTTTTGTTCTGCGCGACCATTTTGGGTGGGAGTATATGGACAAGAGAGTTGATGATGAATATCAGAGGTACGAAGATGGGATTTAAACCAGTTGCTAGTAAATTCTGCACCACCGTCACTTTGAAAAATTTTGATACGAGCAGAATGTTGATTTTCCACAAATTTTTGGAAATGAATAAAAGTATCATAGAAGTCAGATTTCAATTTCAATGGATAAAGCCAAGTGAAACGAAAATAATCATTAATGAATAAAACATAGTAGACAAATCCCAAATTTGATTTGATCAGGGAAGGACCCCAGATATTACAATGAATAGGATCTAAAACACTAGAAGATCTATGTTCATTACGAGAATAAGGCAAATGGTGATTCTTCGCAAGTTGACATGTATCACATAATTTAGGAGACGACAATAAAAAGGTAAGATAAAACTGTCTTTTTTTATTTTAAAAAGAGATAACAGAATGATTCACATGTCCAAGGAGAGAATGCCATAAATCATACGAAGCATGAAGAGATTTATTTTTAAGGACAGAAATAAAAGCAGAATGTCCGCGCTCTAGCACATATAAGCCTCCATCTCTTTTACCGGTTGCCACCACCCTTCCCGTTTGGTGATTATGAACAGTGAAAAAATTATTAGTAAATGTAACGAATAATGGAAAATCATGCGTTAATTTATTAATAGACAATAGATTTTTAGTGAGGTGAGGAACGACCAAAACATCTAACAGATAAAGATCTGGGGAAGGGGAAATTTTACTAGTGTGGGTAATAGGTAGGGACGCACCATTCCCTACAATCACACAATCCTTGCCTGTGTAAGTAGTGGACTAGTCCAGAGTGGAGTAGGCTGGAGTCATACGGGTCGAAGCCCCTGTGTCCAAGAACCAATCGGAGGCTTCATTGAATGGGTTGGGCACGACCTTGTCCGTGACTGGAGGACTCGTGGTTGGAGCCATTCTCGTGGCCATGTCTGGAACGAGAAGAGCCAACCCCACGTTGAGAGGAGCCATGGCTAGCAGTGAACGTTACAGCTGAAGGTGTCGGACTTTCAAGAGACTTTTGAAAAAGTTTAAAGCTCTCAGCTTTGGACATAAGATCCGGGAAGCAGGGGAGGCGAGTCTGTGCCATTTGGGCAGTAGAAAAACTGGAGAAATCGGGTCCTAAGCCACGAAGAAACCAGTGGACTTTGTCGGTTCCATCAACAGGGCGACCAATGGCATGAAGCTGATCGCATAAGGCTTTGAAAGCATGGGTGTAGGCAGTGACTGGACGGGTGCCACGCTTCATCAATTGGAGGTCATCTTTGAGGCACATTTCACAGGCTTTAGAGTGGTGGCTGAAGGTGTTTTCGAGAGCAGTCCAGACCTCACGGGATGTGGAGAGGTCGATGGCTTCAACCATGGCTTCCTCTACGAGAGAGGAGAGGAGAAGACTCAGTAGGCACTGATCAGTGGCTTTCCATGCCAAGTGTTTGGTATTTGGTGTCTGAGAGGTGGGAGAATCAAATGGAAGTGGCGGCTCAAAAGAACAGTCCACATGATCCAGCAGACCTTAGCTCTCGAGAAGGGGAAGAAGTTGGCTCTTCCATAAGAGATAGTTAGAGGATGAGAGTTTGATAGTAACCATGTGAATCATGGTGTTGAAGGGAAGGAGGGTGGAAGAAGAATCAGAGGCCATTGGGGATCGTGGGATGTTAATCCAGGTATGCTCTAATACCATGAGAATGTTTGAAAGCCACCACACTTTTTAGTGGTGAGAATCTTGCATATATATAATCAATTACAAATTGTATAACGGCTTAATTACACATAAAGATTGATTATAAAATAAATGAATTTAGCTCATATGATTGAGGGTCAATGGATGCACATATGGAAGGCCTTAGATTAAGGCAGAGGATCCTCAATAAGAAGAATACTATGTACCAAGTGGAGAGAGATATCATCTTCACAAGCTGCAAGTGAGGCTACTATATATGGAGTTGTAGTCGGCTCCAAGACCTCCAAGAAGTTGAAGAATTTGATCCCTTTTGTTACAGGTTCACAAATAGTAACTAGGTTAACAATAAGATTCTTTGCTTTAAGATATATTTTGTCATTGAGAGTGAACCTTTTTCTTGTTGTTTGAAATTCTATTCTTAGTTACGTAATTTGAGCCTTGGATAAGGTTGAAACAATCTTCTCTAATGCAAACCAAGTTGCATGAGAAGTTTGATAACCAATGATATGTCTCATAATTTTGGGAGTGAGTGAGGAGTAGATCAAACTCAAGATCATATGATCAAATCCTCATCACAAAATGAATTCTAGATTTGAATCACTAGAATTTGTTATCTTTAGAGGACAAACTTTTAATCCTTCAATATAATCTTCAAATCCATTAGCAAACACCACATTTTTCCATGTGAGTGCCTAGAGAATATAGTTGTTTTCGTCTAGTTTAATTGGAAGTGCATGATATAGTACTTGCATATGCTAAATGGAACCAATTGATGAAGAAGTTATAGGTGTTTCTCTAGCTTGTAGGCTAGAAGATTGGGTTGAGGTTGCCATCAATGCGATTGAAGGTATTTAGTTGTCAAGAAATATTCTAGAGCTGAGATTTTCTCATAGAATATTCAAGAGATTGTCGTGGCTTTACTACCATAAAAGAAATTTCATAGATGAAAGAATTTCTTATGCATTTCATTCATTAACCAACCAATGTATTCAGTTTACATATGCCTTATACTAAACTGACTAACTAACCTCTAACCATATGAAACTAATCTGTTGTTTGTTACAATATTGAACTGATCTTCTAATTGTTGCACAACTAGTATAACTCCTTAAGTGCTTAACCAACTTCAGTTGAGGTTCTTGCAGCTTTAACCATGTGATGGTCATTAATGTTAGTTTGAAAGGTTGAAGATTCATGCGCTGCTGATATGGATTTTATATTGATTTGAGTTGCTTGATATCATTTTCCAATTCAACACTGAATTGTTTGCTTTTACTGAATGACTAAAACTAAGAGTTTTGAGGACAATTTGTAATTTTAACCCTGGGGCTATTAAGGATGAAGCATTATGATTTTATAATACCTAATCTCTCAATGATGTGGCATTATTAAAGACTGCCACTTAGCATGTTTGGTACTAAAATTTATCCAGAATTGCCAATGTGCATAGATGGTTTGTTAAGCATTCCCTTGTTTGTTTGTTTCAACTAAATTCTTAAAGAAAATTGTTTTCGAATTTAAAATAAAAGTAAAACATTTTTTACTTCTTTCCATTAAAATAAAATTGTTTTAGAGAAAGTGATAAATTTAAAAACAAACTATTTAAAAATGATTTTAAATTAGTGGCTTTTTTAAGATTTAAGTAAAAAAAAATATTAAAAAAGAAAACAATTTAGTGTTCATTTTGATACACTTCAGGCTTTTTATATTTAAAATCAAGAAACACATACTAATAACTTTTATATAAGATAAAAGAACTTTTACCCATGTAGGTTTAAAAAATAATAGTTTTAAAAATGGACATATCAAAAAATGTGTACTACATCAAATTTTAATTTTTACGTGGATTTATTCTTTATATATATATATATATATATATATATATATAATTTATTAATATTTTCTATTTTAAAAAAGAAAAGCAAGAAGTGTGTCCAAATAAGACACTTAATATTTAATACTATTCAATATTATTTAAACTTAAATTAAGATCTATTTAGATTTTAAAAAAAAATTAGCCACCTAAAAGTTTTAAGGTTTATGACTAAATTAAAATATATAATATCAAGGGATATGTTAATTTTGTGTTGCCATCAAATTTATTGTTCATGATTCAATTCAAGGAATTAAAATTGAAATTCCTATAATTGAAGCTAATGAAACATACATGGAAGTCTCACCCAAAAAAACCAACCATTAACCTACAAATGTTGCTATTGGATTAGAATTATTTAACTGATAATATATTATTGACTTGTTACCTTTTCTGTCATACTTTCTTAAAATTAATTATATTTCTTTTAATTACTAGCATTTGATGTCATATTTATCATTAAAACTTGTTATGAGATTTTTGTTTGAACTTTGAATCATTTTTTCTATTTCATTCTTAACCTTTTATGCCACATTTTTAATGAGTCATACAAATGTTTTCTATGAGGTTTTTTTTTTTTTCCTTTTAATTTAAATTTTCTATACATATATATATATATATATATATATATATATGTGTGTGTGTGTGCGCGCGCGCGCGCGTGTGTGTGTGTGTGTGTTATAAAAACAATGGGACTTGTCTTTCATCTCTTAATTCATAAATAGGCCAAAATGTTATGATTTCTTTCACATAACTGAAAGGTTCACAAACATATTGTTTGAAGAATGAGATACATGATTGCCAAAGTTATAAATATCATAACTTTTGAAGCATATTTGATATGTTTATTGGGTAATTCAATTCAACATGGTCATTATTAATATAATATTTGAGTAAGGATTGAAGTAGTGGAGGAAATTAAATAGAAATGGTAAAGTTATAAACACTATAATACTAGTTAATATATATTTGGAACATAGTGAGATTTTTATTTAACCAAATTTTTAGGTGGATTAGGTGGAAACATTTATTATCATAATTATTATCTAAGTTGAAGTATTGTAGGAAACTAAGAGTATAAATAATCATTATCCATCTCAAATTAATTATAATAATTGTTGTAAGTTAATTACAATTTACTAGCATTAATTATGTTGTTAATTTTAGTATTATTGAACATCTTTAGTTTGTTTTTATTAAAACTATAATTTTAATTGATGTTTTGGGACACCAGGAAGAAACTCCACTCCTTACCGTAGTTGATTCATATTCATCAGTGGATATAAAAGGAGGTGATGATCATGGAGGAAACACTAGCTGGGCTTCTGGTGATGATCATGGAGGAAACACTAGCTGGGCAGAAGCGTTTGCTCAATACCTACTGGCCAATTCAAAGGACTATATGGAAGAGCTACAGGAAGTGAAGGTTTTGCAGTACAACCACTTTAGTGAAGGTTTTGCAGTACAACCACTTTTCCCAAGACAAAGTGGGAGGTTGGGAAAGGGCACATAAAGGACCACGAGGCAGAGGTAGAGAATTTTTGCTGAATTCTTAACAGATCAATTGATATTGTTTTTATAAAAATAAAATAAAATAAATAAATAAGGATATTTTTATCAAGAAAAAATAAAATGTTAGATTTCTAAATTTGGATTTTGAATACCTTTTAATCAAATTTGATTTCTTGCCTTCATCTTTTGGAGAAGTAAAATGTATACAAAATATGTAAAAGAAAAGAGTCAGATTATTTCCTCTCTTTTTTCATATATATATATATATATATATGTATGTATATATTTAATTTCATATAGAGTTCAAAAAGAATGTTAATACTTCAAATTACATTAAAACCAATTTTATTGCATTAAAAAAATATAGTAATAATTGATTTGAAAATGGATGCTCTATTCAAAATATGAATGCTCCAGTGGATGGCTTCTGGCCAAATACTTTTGGAACTCCACTCCTTGCCAAAAAACTTCACACCATGTTTAGAATTATGCGATTCTTCCTCTCACATACACCATTTTGTTGAAGTGTATAGATGTTTGTTAGCTGATGTTTGATACCATGATTCTCACAGAATTGTGCAAAATCGTGTGAGTTATATTCTTCTCCATCATCAGTGTGAAGTGCTTGTTTTAAACTTCCTACTTCTTTCTCAACTAGTAATTTAAAGTTTTTGAAAGTCATAAAATCTTCAGATTTCTTCTATAAAAAAATATACCCCATGTTCTTCAGCAATAAATGTCAATGAAGGTAATAAATTATCATTTACCGCCATTAGATGTAGGAGTTATTGGCTCACAAATATCCGAATGGACTAGCTCCAACGCCTTCTTTGCTCTCCATGATTTTCTGTTAGGAAAAGGATCACGTTGTTGTTTGCTAACAACACACTCTCCACACACACGAGGGACATCCACCATCTTCTTTTGTAGTAGAGTTTTCAAACCACCAAAGCCAAAGCCAAAGCCATGCCTCCTTTTTCAATTTTGTTAAGAAGCATGTACGAGTAGTATTGTGGAGATAAAGCGGGAACATTCGATTCATTGTCATATTGACTTGAGCAATCAAGCCCAATTTTTCATCTTGTATTGGACAGACTTCATCTTTGATAAAAAAAATTATATCCCTTTTCTTGTAGCTAACCCACACCAAGTAAATTAATCTTTAATTCTAGAACATTAAGCACATTAGAGATAGTTCCTACTTCTTGTTTTAATTTTGTAAACTGATGTTTGATACCATGATTCTCATAGAATTGTACAAAATCGTGTGAGTTATATTATTCTCCATCATCGGTGTGAAGTGCTTGTTTTAAACTTCCTACTTCTTTCTCAACTAGTACTTCCTTTGGTTTGGATGGTGACTCTTCTTTTTCCTTTAACAGAGACTGGAGTTATCTCTATACTTCACTGTATCATGATAAGATTAATCCAAATAAGAGAATGTTGACTTGTCTCCACTCATGTGATTGCTACAGCCTGTATCCAGATACTTCTTCGTCCTTGAAAGTGTGGTTGTCCACCATCTTTGTTTCCTTTGCCACCAGCTTTTCCTTGATCTTCCTTGTTTGATTGTTGAGAGTGTTGTTGCTTAGAGCTTCTTGTTCTTCTTGATCTTGCTTGATAAGTTTTCGGTCATATGGACTCCTCAATTGAACAAACAACATAATTAGTTGTCATCAACGACTGAAGAATCTTTTCAATGACCAAAACATCCTCCTTGTCCTCATGAATCTGCATCTAATTGACAATTGCCATTGTCTGATCCTTGAGAAGAAATCATCAATTGATTCTCCCAACTTCATGTGCAAAGCAGCGAACTCCTCGCGAAGTGCTTGGATACCCATTTTGACCTCGCATTCCTTTGATACTTCCTTCTTATTGAATTCCGGATATGCTTGGAGGCATCTTTGCAAAGAATTGTCTTCAAGATTGATCTGTCAATAGCTTGGAGGTATCCTTCAACTTCAATGCTACTAATTCAGCTTTCTACCTCTGTCACTGCGACACCACCAACTGGTTCTGCTACTCCAGAAACGTTGACTATCCAATACTCTTTGAACATGAGAATATTCTCCATCAAAATGCTCCAATGGTCATAGTGACCATCAAAGCGAGGAATGGTTGGTTGTACGAACGGTTCGGAGGCCATCTATTACTCATGACACGTAGCAAACAAAATAAATAAATATAAGATTGTCAACGATAGCATGGAAGGCATGCAAAATGGGAGAGGGGTGGATGACCGGTCAAACTCTCCACCATGCCTTTTGGTTTGCTAACTTCCTTTTTAAGTAAAAACAGATGTTTATGAAGGTTTTGAAAGTTGGTTTGTTATATCTTTAATTACATTGCAAAGAAAAACTTATCTTGAGTTGTCCTATATATACAATTGTTTTTCTTTTAATAATATTCTAGTTTATCATAGTGTGAATTCATAAATGGGCAACAATATCATGATTGGGTGAAAAATGACATATTTATTTATAGAAACATAATGATATTGATGGATGTGTAGAGTGCATGCAATGGATGTGTGGGATGCATGTTGGGTGAATGAAAAATGAGATATTTATTTAGAGAAGTTATAAACATAATGCCTATAAGTTTTTAATAGAGTGAGTCTTGTCTTTAGTAGTACTATGATTATAAAAAATTATTGTGAAAATTATTAGAATATTATAAAACTTGGAGTATTGGAGGAAATTAAACTAGATCAATTTAAACTCCAAATGGTGATATAACATCATCTTGCTTTCCTTATATTTTGTTAATGCTTTTTTATTCTATCAGTGGCTTGGTTTTATAATTTCTACTTATAAATTACCATATATGCCTTAGTTTATAATTATAATTTTTTTAACTAACTAGTTTTTGTAATTGTTTTATCCCAGTGAAACATGGGTTTATCCTAAATAAATAGTAGAAATATGAGTGACCCTAAATAAATTAGATGAAGAAAACAAATTAAATGACAAGACTCAGATCACTATCCCTATCAAAGTATATGGATGCATAAGTTTCATATAGAAAATATTTTTTTGTCAATTTCAAAATTCAGTGTTGCATGGTAACATAATTTTTTTATTTGTGTTTTTAATATATTAACATGTTATATCGTAACATAACATAACACAACTAACCCGTGGTATCATATTGTGTAAAATTAAATAGGGCTTCAATATGAGAAGTAACATCAAAGTATTTCATAAAATGCAAAACCTTACTAATTAATCATTAAACTTTGTTTAGTTATTGTTCTCTATTTCTAGTTTAAAAAAAAAAATAGATAACAACTTTTAGAAAATAAATATCAATTATTTTTAAAAATAATACAAAAACACATGCAGTCTATTATTATTTTTTTCTTTATATATATATATAATCATTGTTTTTTTCATTGGATTTATTAACAAATCTATTAATTTTTAAAAATAATTTAAAACTTAAATAATAAACTCATTAATACCATAAATTTATGAACAAAAATTGGTTTAAAACAACTTGTAACATCATCTTGCTTTCCTTATTTTTTTTTTTAATACTTTTTTATTCTATCATTCACTTTGTTTTATAATTTCTACTTATAAATTACCATATATGCCTTAGCTAATAATTATAATTTTTTTTATTTTAACTAACTAGTTTTTGTAATTGTTTTATTCCAGTGAAACATGGGTTTATCCTAAATAAATAGTAGAAATACGAGTCACCTCACTATCCCGCTTTGAAGTAGCCCTTCAGGAAGATAGCTCACCCTTTATAGGGCTAACTTCTACTAAACTCACATCCTTCTCTCCCAAAAACCATAGCCCAATTGATAAAGGAATGTTGAACTCTGCTTGAAACTCTTCTACAAAATTTGACGACTTCATCTTCTTCCCTTTTTCTTTTCGACATGATTAAAACAAACAGAGATATAAGAACCCTAATAACTATAAATGTAAAACAAATGTAGAGTAAAAAAGGTCTTACCAGACCGGAACCACAACGGTTAAGAAGCAAACGGTCACTAGATGGAAGAGAGAAAGATGGAGAGATAATTAAAGCAAAAAATGGCGGCTTTCATTGGGCCTGATTTATTAGATGACATGGCAGCATCTTGACCATTTGACATGGTACACCCTATTAATTATCGGGAGAATTATGTTTTGGGCCCAATTGGGCCGAAAAATTAACATTTGATCCATATAACTTCTATAATTGATGAAAATGATATAAGATGTTAAAAGACCAATATATCTTTCAAATTTCTATATATTACCTTTTAAGGATATAAAATAGTGATGGACTAAAATACCCATTGACCTTTCACATAAGTTAAAAACTATTTTAAAAAATAATTTCTAAAAAAATGATAATATGATTTATGTTTTTTATATTTTCTTTTTGAAAAAACATTTAATTAAAAAATGAAAACTATTTTTAAAAATAAAAATTGAAAAATCTTGTTTAGTACTATTTTTTTTATATGAAAATAATAAAAAGAATTAAATTTCATTCATTGATTATCCATTTTTATTTTTTTCCATTAGTTATTTTAATAATAAAATAAAAAAATAGTATATTTACAATTAAACAAAGAAATTGATCGATTTTATATGAAAATAATAAAAAGAATTAAATTTCATTCATTGATTATCCATTTTTATTTTTTTTTCCATTAGTTATTTTAATAATAAAATAAAAAAAATAGTATATTTACAATTAAACAAAGAAATTGATCAATTATGTGTTTTTTTGTGATGAATGACTCAAGAATCTTTTCAACGACCAAAACATCCTCCTTGTCCTCATGAATTTGCATCTAATTGACAATTGCCATTGTCTGATCCTTGAGAAGAAATCATCAATTGATTCTCCCAACTTCATGTGCAAAGCAGCGAACTCCTCGCGAAGTGCTTGAAGTTTTACCCATTTTGGCCTTGCGTTCCTTTGATACATTCTTCTCATTGAATCCCGGATATGCTTGGAGGCATCTTTGCAAAAAATTGTCTTCAAGATTGATCTGTCAATAGCTTGGAGGTATCCTTCAACTTCAATGCTACTAATTCAGCTTTCTGCCTCTCTGTCACTGCGACACCACCAACTGGTTTTGCTACTCCAGAAACGATGACTATCCAATACTCTTTGGACATGAGAATATTCTCCATCAAAATGCTCCGATGGTCATAGTGACCATCAAAGCGAGGAATGGTTGGTTGTACAAACGGTTCGGAGGCCATCTATTACTCATGAGCATGGAAGGCATGAAAAATGGGAGGGGGGTGGATGACCGTTCAAACTCTCCACCATGCCTTTGCTAACTTCCTTTTTAAGTAAAAACGGATGTTTATAAGGTTTTGAAAGTTGGTTTGTTATATCTTTAATTACATTGCAAAGAAAAACTTATCTTGAGTTGTCCTACATATACAATTTTTTTTCTCTTAATAATATTCTAGTTTATGGTAGTGTGAATTCAAAAATGGGCAACAATATCATGACTGGGTGAAAAAGGAGATATTTTTTTATAGAAACATAATGATATTGATGGATGTGTAGGTAGGAATGGCAACGGGGCGGGTTCGGGACGGGTCGCCCCTATCCCAACCCCGCCCCGTTTAGCAAAATCAATTCCCATCCCCGTCCCATTAAAAAAAATAAACGGGGCGGGGCGGGGCGGGGCGGGTATGGGAAATTCCCATACCCGCCCCGCCCCGCCCCGTTTAGCCTTTTTTTTTTTTTTTTTTTTTACTTTAAAAATTTTAAATTACATTAAAATAAATATATTTTATAAATAATAAAATTATTATATTTTTTATAACTTATTTTTTTTAAAATTTATTATTATCTATATATTAAAAATATTAAAATTAAATTTTAAATTAAATTAATTTTAAAATTAAAATAAATTAAAATTTAAAAATAATTTTATATGTAAACGGGGCGGGGCGGGGCGGGGTGGGGCAATACCCGAACCCGCCCCGAACCCGCCCCGGGTTTTAAAAAAAAATCCCAAACCCGTCCCAAACCCGTTTAATAAATTTTAACCCCGTCCCATTAGGGGCGGGGCGGGGCGGGTACCCGAAAAAACCCGCCCCGTTGCCATCCCTATGTGTAGGGTGTGCATGTAATGGATGTGTGGGATGCATGTTGGGTGAATGAAAAATATGATATTTATTTAGAGAAGTTATAAACATAATGCCTGTAAGTTTTTAATAGAGTGAGTCTTGTCATTACTATTGGTAGTACTATGATTATAAAAAATTATTGTAAAAATTATTAGAATATTATAAAACTTGGAGTATTGGAGGAAATTAAACTAGATCAATTTAAACTCCAAAGGTGATGTAACATCTTCTTGCTTTCCTTATATTTTGTTAATACGTTTTTATTCTATCAGTGGCTTGGTTTTATAATTTCTACTTATAAATTACCATATATGCCTTAGTTAATAATTATAATTTTTTTTAACTAACTAGTTTTTGTAATTGTTTAATCCCAGTGAAACATGGATTTATCCTAAATAAATAGTAGAAATATGAGTTACCCTAAATAAATTAGATGAAGAAAACAAATTAAATGACAAGACTCAGATGACTATCCCTATCAAAGTATACGGATACATAAGTTTCATATAGGAAATTATTTTTTTGTCAATTTTAAAATTGAGTGTTGCAGGGTAACAATTTTTTTTATTTGTGTTTTCAATAGATTAACATGTTATATAGTAACATAACTTTTTTATTTGTTTTTATTTTTATTTTTACAATAGATTAGCTAACCCATGGTATTATATTTTGTAAAATTAAATAGGGCTTCACACTACAAGGAAAAAGATATATGGTGACATTTATAATGAGTCACTATAAACATACGGTGTCAATTGGTGACGTATTTGGAAGCGACATCAAAGCAGATAAATGGTGACACACTTAGAAGTGACACCATATATTTTTAGTGATGCTTAATTTGATATAAAGTAGTGTGAGATATATAAGGTGTCATATTAAATGAATCACCTTTGAGTTATGGTGTCACATCATTGTAAATGATTATGAAAGATATAGTTGTATTTGGTTGATTAGTCTGTTAATAAATAAGATTAACTTGTGCATATTTTGTCTATAAATATAATAATCATATCACATTTTACTTATATTTTCGTAATGCTTATGGATTAATCTATAATACATTAAACCATCCAGTAATATTTGTATATCAAATGTTCACAAAACGATAGTATATCAAACCCACCAAAACCAAAAAAGAAAAGTGAATGCACATTAAAACATGATTTAGAATTGTTAAGCATCCCAACATTCATGTATACCTACATTTCATATGCATAAAACCGGCTAACCGTAAAATGACACAAGAGTTGCATCCAAAAACCCAAAATTCTCAATACAAAATAAAGTAATGTTTATGTCCTATAATGTATGGCATAAGAGTCACATCTAAAAACCCAAAATCTTGTTGCCACTTTCTCCTTTCTTTTTATTCTTCATATTGTCCTCCCAATAGTGTTTCCTGCATTTCATAGTTTAATGAGTTTTAGAGTTCTTATTGAAAATAAATATTAGTTAATGTTATTAAAAATAAACAAATCTAAGTACTAATGTTTTTTTTTTTTTTTTTCTTTTTCCCATTTTGATATAAAAATAGTTCGTAAATAATAAGTAATGCTATACAATAGCAATGAAAAATTCATATAACAACTAAGGGACTTACCATGCATGATCACGATACATCAACATGATTCATGAT